>NC_057811.1:57490088-57756486 GCF_018294505.1 Triticum aestivum
CCCCCATGGTAAATCCATGCTACGCTCTAGTCTGGGACTTCGTAAAGAAACCCGCCAACTGTAGCTCGGAAGGCACATATTGAAGAGCAATAACCTAAACATCATATTTCCTTTATGAGCATCTATATTCTTTACTGTTTGTACACACACATTTTATTATCATATTGAAACTAGCAGAATACCAGGCTAAAGGAGAGCAAATTGACATCCAAAAAAGAGAGACAAAAGAACATGGACAGCGGATAAGAAAGTTACTTATTGGCATTCTATATGAAATGAATGATTCTTCTTGGAAAATTGATACCGGTCACAAGTCCAGATATCTTACCTACATTGAAAAGGAAATGACTAAAGTACTGCCACACGCTGATCCTAAAGCAGACCACATATCAAGTCTATAGTTAAGATTTTGAAGAAGCAACTTTCACATGTTCTAGAAATTATGCAAAATGGCAGTGGGTTTGGATGGGATGACGCGAGGAAGATGGTAACTGGAGATAGAGAGACGTATATGGGCTGGGCAAAGGTAAAATATGTTCATTCAATATGTAAAGCAAGCTGCTCAGTTTCATGTTTTTTCATTACAATTTAGTTTCTAATGGAAATTTATGCTCTTTTTTGTAGTCCTGTGAGGGAGCAGTCCTCTGTACATGAAGCCTATGGTTTATTTTGACAAGCTATGTGAGGTCTATGCTAGTGATTTGGCTAAAGGAGGGAGTGCTAAACGTTCCAGAGAAGAAGAAATTGTAGAAGGTGGATCAACGGCAGATGCAAAACCTATTAGCCAAGCAGCCAAGGAGAATCCTCCTGAAACACATGAGAACACAAACCCATCCGGTGGTTCTAGGCCTGGTCGTAAGAGAACATACCCTAATGATGATGCACTTGAGTCGGGTCTTATAAGCCTGTCCAATACAATTGCGAAGTTCTTGGAAGCAGAGCAGGAGAATGCAAAAACCATTAATGGTTTACAGAGGGCATTTATGCATGGAGCTGAAGTTCATGAGCAAACATCAGCCAATAGAACCAAATTACTTGATATTCTCCAAAATCTTGAAGGTCTCAGTACTGAAGAAGTTATTATTGCTGTTTGTGTCATTGGGGGTGATGCTGGAAACACACAACTTTTCATCAAATTCCGTGACAATTGCAAAGTGGTGTTTGTTCGCCAGGAGCTCAAGGTGGCCAAAAAATAAGTGGATGTCCAGATTTAGGTCTTCAACTGAATTGGAGTTGTTCATACAAACTGAACTGCCGCAAAATAAAGCGCGCCCGAGCCGCCCCATTTTTTTCTGTGCCCGGTGTGAAGTTGCAGACCTAGACAATACAGCCGATTCAATTTGTATGAACAACTCCAATTCCTAGACCCACCAACCAAACAAAGGAAACTAATTCCCTGTCAAATTCCCACCCCAAACCAAACGTGGGATTGGGACTAATAAACCACTTCCCAAGTCTAATCCTCACAACGTTTTTGGTTCGTGTGAATTAGAGATGGGGATCAATCAACTCCCTCTCATAAATTCCCGTTCCCTTTTCCCTTAAACTACCAAACACGCTGTAGAAAAAAAGAGCGGAGCTGAGGCACGGAAGAGACGAGCCGCGGGAGGCACTCACGAGATGTGCAGGTGGCGGAAGAGGAGGCCGAGGATGGAGAGGGAGCAGAGGAGGACGAGGAGCACGTCGGCGGCGAGGGACACCGCGCTCGCCCGCCGCACCGCGCAGTGGTAGTAGACCAGCCCGCCGCAGACCGCGCCCACGGCCCAGCGCCAGGATCCCCCCGCCCCCATCGCGGCCGTGGCGTCGACCAAGCTGCCCCCGCCGCCGGCTCGGCTCTGCTGGTGGCGTCCGTCGGTCGCTCTCTCTCTCTCTCTCTCTCTCTCTCTCTCTCTATCACACGCGCAGGACACGTATCTTGGACTTGGTTGTCATGGGCCCTGGGCTTAGTTCGGATGGAGGCCATAAGCTGAGCCCGGCAGGTCCTGCCATGCGCCGTGTTGTCTACAGCGACATGGGCCGGCTCGATAAATTGCTCCCTCACCCATGGGTTCGCTTTTCACTGCATGCAACAGTAGTGAGCCAGCCCATTCATTAGCCTGCACACTGCGCTCGCTACGTTTGATGTGCGTTCGCTTGGTTAGTTCGCATTGCTAGTGCGTTTGATGCGTTCGCTTCGCTAGTTGGCACTACGTCCAGAATTTTCATATATTAAAGAAGAAGGGCAAAAAAAATACCTTCACCTTAGTTACAAGCGTTTCAAAACACTCAACCCTTCACGCCTATCCCACCTCGCTAACCGACTAAAGAAAGGGTTTGCATCCCCTTTTAGCAGGCCGGCCAACAACCACACTAAACCCTCTAGCCTAATTCTACTTAGTAGCACCTCACACGAAAGCCGTGCTCCGTTAAAGACAATTGCATTTATGTGCTTCCATAGTTCCCACAAAGTTAGCCCTAGGATGATGCGCAAATCCTTTGTGCTAATATACGTCGAGAAATTTGAAACTGGATTAGATTAGGTTTCAATAAACTTTTTTTATGCAAAAAGCCAAAGAAAAAAATTTGAGCCGGAAGCACGGTATTTTTACTTTTTTTTTTCCTTTTTTGGAAATACAGATTTGTGCCTCCACGAGATGCAAATCTTTACTTCTGGCCGCAGCACAAAAAAACATGCAAAACAGATCATGAGAAGCACACTTGCAGAAGCAAATATGTGCCTTTCACACACACAAAAACATGCGAAAAAATGTCAATATTTTTTGTTTCCGAGAAGCACAGCTGTGCTAGCTGTGCCTTCAAAAGAAACGAATATATGCTTCTCGTGAAAGAAAAAAATTATCTTTCCAAGAAGCACAGTTGTGCTAGCTGTGTTTCTCACGGAAACAAATATGTGCCTCCAAAAGAAACGAATATATGCTTCTCGTGAAAGAAAAAAAAACAAAATTTTCTCTTTCCGAGAATCACAGTTGTTTTTCTCGCGGAAGCAAATCTATGCATCCATGAGAAGCAAATTTGTACTTCTCATGTAAGCAAAAAAAATCATGATTTTTCTCTTTTTGAGCATCACAGTTGCGCTTTCTCGCGGAAGTAATTTTGTGCATCCACGAAAAGAAAATTTGTCCTTCTTGTGGAAGCCCAATTATTTTCACACAAAATAAGTTATTTTCACAATTTTGCTTCTCCAAAACCTAGAAAAAAATCAGGCATAAACAAAAAAGCCAAAACAGACCCATCTAAAATCCAACAACATGTACAGAAAAATATAAAATAAAAAGTAAAGTTTCAAGGAAGCGCCCAACCAGGGGCGGACCTAGGACAAAAATGACCCCGGGTCCCATCTCTATCACATATATGTTGATAACAAGTAATTATATAGATAAAAGTAACACACTTGTAATAATACAATATACCAAGAATACGATATAACGTTGAATATGCTTACCAGAGATCCAAAATGAAGAGTTTCACTTGAAATATTAGTTGATAATAGGAAATTGAACATTGAAGAAGAACCGAAGTGTCCAGATTATGAATAAAGTATAACCGATGACAAGAAAATGCAACACTAGATCTTGATTGCCTACAAATCAAAAGAAACAAAACCACTTAGTAACATATTAATTACAGTTGTGCAATAATAAGTCCGATAAACCAAGGGATAGACAATATGTTTTCTTGTCTCCATTTTTTGAGAGAGCTCACAAATATTACTTAATCACACAGAATACTATGAAAATTTGGAAGGAAGAAAAGAACTATGAATCATGTGTACACACAGAATACTTTAAATGTAACATAAAACTTACTTGATATTGTGCTGCCGTCCTAGGGTGTTGCAATATTTGTCTCCACTCGGTGCACAATTATTTTAAATAGTCCAATTATCCAATACAATCAAAATCTCTCGTCTTATCCAGTAGCCCTAATTCCCTAGGGTTAGAGAAAAAAATCTATAATTAGAACCGATATGCAATAGAGGCTGAGGCACACCGCATTGGGTTTGGGGACTGATGCAGCGTACCTGTTCCTTCTTTTCTCCATTGATTCGATGACATGCCGTGATATGTCGATAGGCGGCGAGTACGGCGGATGGGTGGATACGGACGAAAGCGAAAGGTCAAGGGCACAAAGCGCAGCGTGGAGCAGACGAACAGGAAAGCACGTATCGATCTATTGATCGATCGATCTACTGCGTGCATCTAGACAGGTTCGACTGGGCCTTCGTCACGCGCCGGGCTGCACTTGCGTTGTGCTGGGTGAAGCCTGGTTGTACGGGTGTCCCTCTAGAAAAATTAGGGGTGTCCCAGTCTATGTGGGCTCTATAGTTATAAGATAAGACATTTTTTTACCCGGTGTCCTGTGCTACCTGCTGGCACAACGTGGGCTCACCCCTGCGCCCAACACGTGACACGTGGCGGCAGCCGGACGCTCTACTTTAAAAAAAATCAACCTCCCTCTATTTATTCAAAAAAGGCAAGGATCTCTGTCAAAATAGTTTGCAAGATACAGTCTAGAGGTACATGAAGCCACACCTTACACAAACTAGTACAATGCCCGTGCGTTGCCACGGGCTCTTGAAATAGTTTGCAAGAGTTATATAAAGATAATGCATGTTAAATTTCAGACGTACAGACAATATAACACAGACATAATTATTTAATAATTAAAGTACATTTTTGCAATGTAAATTGCCAAAAAGAAAAATTAACGGCATGTCCATGTAACAAACTTAATGGAGTTCCAACTAAACATCTATTATAAAATTATTAATATCTAGGTTATACGCTTAAGAAATTCTTTCACAATATACGGAAAGTTGTCTTTAGCTTCATTCCCACGATGTTTTAGCAAGTATAATAAAAACTGCTTTCTCAACTCATATCCATCCTGCACAAACAATATATGTAGTTAGTATGAAAATAAGTAACGGACAATACTCACCGCGCAAACCAGCTTGACCCGTTCCACCAGAGCATAAAATGAATCATCGCTAATCATAATTCCCATTAACATCAACCAGTATTCTTGGTGTTTATTACTGTTAGTCAACTGGCATTTCAAGTTTCATTACTGCCTGAAATGAAGGTTATCACTATAAAATAGCATGGTCATATTGTTGGGTTACGTAGCAGAAATTCAAAATTTTCTACGCATCACCAAGATCAATCTATGGAGTAATCTAGCAACGAGGGGAAGGGGAGTGCATCTACATACCCTTGTAGATCGCGATGCGGAAGCGTTGCAAGAACGCGGATGAAGGAGTCGTACTCGTAGCGATTCAGATCGCGGTTGATTCCGATCTAAGCGCCGAACCACGGCGCCTCCGCGTTCAACACACGTGCAGCCCGGTGACGTCTCCCACGCCTTGATCCAGCAAGGAGAGAGGGAGAGGTTGGGGAAGACTCCGTCCAGCAGCAGCACGACGGCGTGGTGGTGGTGGAGGAGCGTGGCCATCCTGCAGGGCTTCGCCAAGCACCATGGGAGAGGAGAAGGGAGAGGGGTAGGGCAGCGCCAAGAGAAAGGTGTTCTCGTCTGTATGGCAGCCCCAAATACCTCAAGTATATATAGGGGAAGGGGAGGGGCTGCGTCCCCATCTAGGGTTCCCTCCCTAGGGGTGGCGGCAGCCCCCAAAACCCATCTAGGGTGTGGCCAAGGGGAGGAGAGAGGGGGGCGCCACTAGGGTGGGCCTTAAGGCCCATCTGGACCTAGGGTTTGCCCCCTCCCACTCTCCCTGTGCCTTGGGCCTTGGTGGGGGGCGCACCAGCCCACCTGGAGCTGGTCCCCTCCCACACTTGGCCTACGCAGCCTTCTGGGGCTGGTGGCCCCACCTGGTGGACCCCCGGGACCCTCCCGGTGGTCCCGGTACGTTACCGATAGCACCCGAAACTTTTCCGGTGACCAAAACAGGACTTCCCATATATAAATCTTTACCTCCGGACCATTCCGGATCTCCTCGTGACGTCCGGGATCTCATCCGGGACTCCGAACAACATTCGGTAACCACGTATATCTATTCCCTATAACCCTAGCGTCATCGAACCTTAAGTGTGTAGACCCTACGGGTTCGGGAACCATGCAGACATGACCGAGACGTTCTCCGGCCAATAACCAACAGCGGGATCTGGATACCCATGTTGGCTCCCACATGTTCCACGATGATCTCATCGGATGAACCACGATGTCGGGGATTCAATCAATCCCGTATACAATTCCCTTTGTCAATCGGTATGTTACTTGCCCGAGATTCGATCGTCGGTATCCCGATACCTTGTTCAATCTCGTTACCGGCAAGTCTCTTTACTCGTTCCGTAACTCACATCATCCCGTGATCAACTCCTTGGTCACATTGTGCACATTATGATGATGTCCTACCGAGTGGGCCCAGAGATACCTCTCCGTTTACACGGAGTGACAAATCCCAGTCTCGATTTGTGCCAACCCAACAGACACTTTCGGAGATACCTGTAGTGCACCTTTATAGCCACCCAGTTAGGTTGTGATGTTTGGTACACCCAAAGCATTCCTACGGTATCCGGGAGTTGCACAATCTCATGGTCTAAGGAAATGATACTTGACATTAGAAAAGCTCTGAGCAAACGAACTACACGATCTTGTGCTAGGCATAGGATTGGGTCTTGTCCATCACATCATTCTCCTAATGATGTGATCCCGTTATCAACGACATCCAATGTCCATGGTCAGGAAACCGTAACCATCTATTGATCAACGAGCTAGTCAACTAGAGGCTTACTAGGGACATGGTGTTGTCTATGGATCCACACATGTATCTGAGTTTCCTATCAATACAATTCTAGCATGGATAATAAACGATTATCATGAACAAGGAAATATAATAATAACCAATTCATTATTGCCTCTAGGGCATATTTCCAACAGTCTCCCACTTGCACTAGAGTCAATAATCTAGTCCACATCACCATGTGATTAACACTCATAGGTCACATCACCATGTGACCAACATCCAAAGAGTTTACTAGAGTCAACAATCTAGTTCACATCACTATGTGATTAACACTCAATGAGTTCTGGTTTGATCATGTTATGCTTGTGAGAGAGGTTATTAGTCAACGGGTCTGAACCTTTCAGATCCGTGTGTGCTTTACGAATATCTATGTCATCTTGTGGATGCTACCACACGCTACTTGGAGCCATTTCAAATAACTGCTCTACTATACGAATCCGGTTTACTACTCAGAGTCATCCAGATTAGTGTCAAAGTTCGCATCGACGTAACCCTTTACGACGAACTCCTTTTCACCTCCATAATCGAGAAAATTCCTTAGTCCACTAGATACTAAGGATAAGTTCGACCGCTGTCATGTGATCCATTCCCGGATCACTATTGTACCCCTTGACCAACTCATGGCAAGGCACACTTCATGTACGGTACACAACATAGCATACTGTAGAGCCTACGTCTAAAGCATAGGGGACGACGTTCGTCCTTTCTCTCTCTTCAGCTGTGGTCAGGTCTTGAGTCTTACTCAATACTTACACCTTGTAACACAGCCAAGAACTCCTTCTTTGCTGATCTATTTTGAACTCTTTCAAAATCATGTCAAGGTGTTCGTCCTTTGAAAGTATCATCGGGCGTCTTGATCTATCTCTATGGATCTTGATGCCCAATATGTAAGCAGCTTTATCCAGGTCTTCCTTTGAAAAACTCCTTTCAAACAACCCTTTATGCTTTCCAGGAATTTTTTACATCATCTCTGATCAACAATATGTCAACAACATATACTCATCAGAAATTCTATAGTGCTCCCACTCACTTCTTTGGAAATACAAGTTTCTCATAAACTTTGTATAAACCCAAAATCTTTGATCATCTCATCAAAGCGTACATTCCAACTCCGAGATGCTTACTCCAGTCCTTAGAAGGATTGCTGGAGCTTTGCACACTTGTTAGCATCTTTCTGGATTGACAAAAACCTTCTGGTTGTATCACATACAACCTTTCCTCAAGAAAATCTTCGAGGAAACAATGTTTTTGACATCCTATCTGCAAGACTGCTAATACAATTCCAACAGACTCTTAGCATCGCTACGAGTGAGAAAGTCTCATCGTAGTCAACTCCTTGAACTTGTCGGAAAACATCTTAACGACAAGCCGAGCTTTCTTAATGGTGACACTTACCATTATTGTCTGTCTTCCTTTTAAAATCCATCTGCACCCAACAGCCTTACGACCATCAAGTACATGGATCCTCTCTCAGATTTTATGGCCTCGAGCCAGTCGTCGGAATCCGGGCCCACCATCGCTTCCCCATAGCTCGTAGGTTCATTGTTGTCTAGCAACATGACTTCCAAGACAGGATCACGTACTACTCTAAAGTAGTACGCATCCTCGTCATCCTACGAGGTTTGGTAGTGACTTGATCCGAAGTTTCATGATCACTATCATGAGCTTCCACTTCAATTGGTGTAGGTGCCACAAGAACAACTTCATGGCCCTGCTACACACTAGTTGAAGTGACGGTTCAATAACCTTATCAAGTCTCCACCATCCTCCCACTCAATTCTTTCGAGAGAAACTTTTCCTCGAGAAAGGAACCGTTTCTAGAAGTAATTACTTTTGCTTCCAGATCTGAAATAGGAGGTGTACCCAACTGTTTTGGGTATTCTATGAAGATGCATTTATCCGCTTTGGGTTCGAGCTTATCAGCCTGAAACTTTTTCACATAAGCATCGCAGCCCCAAACTTTTAAGAAACGACAACTTAGGTTTCTCTAAACGGTGTCGTCTCAACGGAATTGCGTGGTGCCCTATTTAAAGTGAATGCGGTTGTCTATAATGCCTAACCCATAAATGATAGTGGTAATTCGATGAGAGACATCATGGTATGCACCATATCCAATAGGGTGCAGTTATGATGTTCGGACACACCATCACACTGTGGTGTTCCAGGCGGTATCAATTGTGAAACACTTTCCACAATGTCTTAATTGTGTGCCAAACTCATAACTCAGACATTCATCTCTATGATCATATCATAGACATTTTATCCTCTTGTCACGACGATCTTCAACTTCACTCTGAAATTACTTGAACCTTTCAATAATTCAGACTTGTGTTTCATTAAGTAAATACACTCAGCATCTACTCAAATCGTCTGTGAAGTAAGAACATAACGATATCCACTGCGTGCCTCAGCACTCATTGGACTGCACACATCAAAATGTATTACTTCCAACAAGTTGCTTTCTTGTTCCATCTTACTGAAAACGAGGCCTTTCAGTCATCTTGCCCATGTGGTATGATTTGCATGTCTCAAGTGATTCAAAATCAAGTGAGTCCAAACGATCCATCTGCATGGAGTTTCTTCATGCATATATACCAATAGACATGGTTCGCATGTCTCAATCTTTTCAAAAACGAGTGAGTCCAAAGGTCCATCAACATGGAGCTTCTTCATGCGTTTTATCCCAATATGACTCAAATAGCAGTGCCACAAGTTTGTGGTACTATCTTATATCTTTTGGCATGAACATGTGTATCACTACGATCGAGATTCATTTTAGGTGCAAGACCATTGAAGGTATTATTCAAATAAACAGAGTAACCATTATTCTCCTTAAACGAATAACCGTATTGCGATAAACATAATCCAATCATGTTTATGCTCAACGCAAACACCGAATAACAATTATTTCGGTTTAAAACCAATCTCGATGATAGAGGGAGCATGCGACGCTTGATCACATCAACCTTGGAAACACTTCCAACACATATCGTCATCTCACCTTTAGCTAGTCTCCGTTTATTCCGCAGCTTTTATTTCGAGTTACTAACACTTGGCAACCGAACCGGTATCTAATACCCTGGTGCTGCTAGGAGTACTAGTAAAGTACACATTCATATAATGTATATCCAATATACTTCTGTCGACCTTGCCTGCCTTCTCATCTACCAAGTATCTAGGGTAGTTCTGCTTCAGTGACCGTTCCCCTCATTACAGAAGCACTTAGTCTCGGGTTTGGGTTCAACCTTGGGATTCTTCACTAGAGCAGCAAATGATTTGCTGTTTCATGAAGTATCCCTTTTGCCCTTGCCGTTCTAGAAACTAGTGGTTTTACTAACCATCAACAATTGATGCTCCTTCTTGATTTCTACTTTCGCGGTGTCAAACATCGCGAGTTGCTCAAGGATCATCATGTCTATCCCTGATATGTTATAGTTCATCACGAAGCTCTAATAGCTTGGTCGCGGTGACTATGGAGAACCATCACTATCTCATCTGGAAGATTAAATCCCACTCGATTTAAGTGATTGTAGTACTCAGACAATCTGAGCACATGCTCAACGATTGAGCTTTTCTCCCTTAGTTTGCAGGCTTAAGAAACTTGTCAGAGGTCTCATACCTCTTGACGTGGGCACTAGTCTGAAATCCCAATTTCAGTCTTCGGAACATCTCATATGTTTTTCGACGTTTCAAAACTGTCTTTGGTGCCACAATTCTAAACCGTTAGTATTACGCACTGAACTATCACGTAGTCATCAAAACGTGTATGTTAGATGTTCGCAACATCCACAAACGATGCTCGAGGTTCAACACACCGAGCGGTGCATTAAGGACATAAGCCTTCTGTGCAGCAATGAGGACAATCCTCAGTTTACGGACCCAGTCCGCATAATTGCTACTATCAACTTTCAACTAAATTTTCTCTAGGAACATATCTTAGTAGAACTAAAGCGTAAGCTACGACATAATTTGCAAAGACCTTTTGACTATGTTCATGATAATGAAGTTCATCTGATTATTTAATGAACTCCCACTCAGATAGACATCCCTCTAGTCATCTAAGTGATACATGATCCGAGTCAAACTAGGCCGTGTCCGATCATCACGTGAGACGGACTAGTCATCATCGGTGAACATCTCCATGTTGATCGCATCTACTATACGACTCATGTTCGACCTTTCGATCTCTTGTGTTCCGAGGCCATGTCTGTACATGCTAGGCTCGTCAAGTCAACCTAAGTGTTTCGCATGTGTTCCGAGGCCATGTCTGTACATGCTAGGCTCGTCAACACCCGTTGTATTCGAACGTTTGAATCTATCACACCCGATCATCACGTGGTGCTTCCAAACAACGAACCTTCGCAACGGTGCACAGTTAGGGGGAACACGTCTCTTGAAATTTTAGTGAGGGATCATGTTATTTATGCTACCGTCGTTCTAAGCAAATAAGATGTAAACATGACAAACATCACATGCAAATCATAAGGCGACATGATATGGCCAATATCATCTTGCGCCTTTGATCTCCATCTTCGAGGCACAGCATGATCACCTTCGTCACCGGCATGACACCATGATCTCCATCATCGTGTCTTCATGAAGTTGTCTCGCCAACCATTACTTCTACTACTATGGCTAACGGTTAGCAATAAAGTAAAGTAATTACATGGCATTTTCTTTGACACGCAGGTCATACAATAAATTAAGACAACTCCTATGGCTCCTGCCGGTTGTCATACTCATCGACATGCAAGTCGTGATTCCTATTACAAGAACATGATCAATCTGATACATCACATATATCATTCATCACATCCTTTTGGCCATATCACATCACATAGCATACCCTGCAAAAACAAGTTAGACGTCCTCTAATTGTTGTTGCATGTTTTACGTGGCTGCTATGGGTTTCTAGCAAGAACGTTTCTTACCTACGCAAAAGCCACAACGTGATATGCCAATTTCTATTTACCCTTCATAAGGACCCTTTTCATCAAATCCGATCCGACTAAAGTGGGAGAGACAGACACCCGCTAGCCACCTTATGCAACTAGTGCATGTCAGTCGGTGGAACCTGTCTCACGTAAGTGTACGTGTAAGGTCGGTCCGGGCCGCTTCATCCCACAATGCCGCCGAATCAAGATAAGACTAGTAACGGCAAGTAAATTGACAACATCGACGCCCACAACTACTTTGTGTTCTACTCGTGCATAGAAACTACGCATAGACCTAGCTCATGATGCCACTGTTGGGTTACGTAGCAGAAATTCAAAATTTTCTATGCATCACCAAGATCAATCTATGGAGTAATCTAGCAACGAGGGGAAGGGGAGTGCATCTACATACCCTTGTAGATCGCGATGCGGAAGCGTTGCAAGAACGCGGATGAAGGAGTCGTACTCGTAGCGATTCAGATCGCGGTTGATTCCGATCTAAGCGTCGAACCACGGCGCCTCCGCATTCAACACACGTGCAGCCCGGTGACGTCTCCCATGCCTTGATCCAGCAAGGAGAGAGGGAGAGGTTGGGGAAGACTCCGTCCAGCAGCACGACGGCGTGGTGGTGGTGGAGCAGCGTGGCAATCCTGCAGGGCTTCGCCAAGCACCACGGGAGAGGAGAAGGGAGAGGGGTAGGGCTGCGCCAAGAGAGAGGTGTTCTCGTTTGTATGGCAGCCCCAAATACCTCAAGTATATATAGGGGAAGGGGAGGGGCTGCGCCCCATCTAGGGTTCCCTCCCTAGGGGTGGCGGCAGCCCCCAAAACCCATCTAGGGTGCGACCAAGGGGAGGAGAGAGGGGGGCGCCACTAGGGTGGGCCTTAAGGCCCATCTGGACCTAGGGTTTGCCCCCTCCCACTCTCCCTGTGCCTTGGGCCTTGGTGGGGGGGCGCACCAGCCCACCTGGAGCTGGTCCCCTCCCACACTTGGCCCACGCAGCCTTCTGGGGCTGGTGGCCCCACCTGGTGGACCCCCGGGACCCTCCCGGTGGTCCCGGTACGTTACCGATAGCTCCCGAAACTTTTCCGGTGACCAAAACAGGACTTCCCATATATAAATCTTTACCTCCAGACCATTCCGGAACTCCTCGTGACGTCCGGGATCTCATCCGGGACTCCGAACAACATTCGGTAACCACGTATATCTATTCCCTATAACCCTAGCGTCATCGAACCTTAAGTGTGTAGACCCTACGGGTTCGGGAACCATGCAGACATGACCGAGACGTTCTCCGGCCAATAACCAATAGCGGGATCTGGATACCCATGGTGTCTCCCACATGTTCCACGATGATCTCATCGGATGAACCACGATGTCGGGGATTCAATCAATCCCATATACAATTCCCTTTGTCAATCGGTATGTTACTTGCCCGAGATTCGATCGTCGGTATCCCGATACCTTGTTCAATCTCGTTACCGGCAAGTCTCTTTACTCGTTCCGTAACTCACATCATCCCGTGATCAACTCCTTGGTCACATTGTGCACATTATGATGATGTCCTACCGAGTGGGCCCAGAGATACCTCTCCGTTTACACGGAGTGACAAATCCCAGTCTCGATTCGTGCCAATCCAACAGACACTTTCGGAGATACCTGTAGTGCACCTTTATAGCCACCCAGTTACGTTGTGACGTTTGGTACACCCAAAGCATTCCTACGGTATCCGAGAGTTGCACAATCTCATGGTCTAAGGAAATGATACTTGACATTAGAAAAGCTCTGAGCAAACGAACTACACGATCTTGTGCTAGGCTTAGGATTGGGCCTTGTCCATCACATCATTCTCCTAATGATGTGATCCCTTTATCAACGACATCCAATGTCCATGGTCAGGAAACCGTAACCATCTATTGATCAACGAGCTAGTCAACTAGAGGCTTACTAGGGACATGGTGTTGTCTATGTATCCACACATGTATCTGAGTTTCCTATCAATACAATTCTAGCATGGATAATAAACGATTATCATGAACAAGGAAATATAATAATAACCAATTCATTATTGCCTCTAGGGCATATTTCCAACACATATTAGTGACCGTGCAAACTTCAAGATTTAAAACCAATAAGCAGCCCTTCAAATTGGAAAGGGTGCACGTGCAATGCATGTAAGTTTAGGAATTTCTTCATCATTTTGATTATCTAAATCAATTTTTTTCATAATAGTTGTCACAATAACATGTTATGTTTAACAAGAATTGGTCTAAACTGAAATTTTATAACAATCCAAAGTCCAATCTCGGCAAACAGCCTCCTCGCTAGCAAGATGTGTCAGCACCATCCAATCGCCATCTCGCAACTGTCATCCTGGTGGTTTGGATTTCTGAATATGTTTGTCTCTTTCCTGCCGCACGCAACACTTTATCTCCATGTCATGCCGAATCTTCTTTTTGGGCTATCATCAGGGGATTTTGTCTACCTAAATATAATTACACACCATGAAGACAAGCTCGAATTGCTGGTGGCTTGGATCGTCTCAACAACACCCAACCAAGAACCAACCGACCAGGCTCGATCCTCTGCAAGGAGGGCATACCAAATCATCTCCTTTTTTATCAACACGGATAGAATGTTCAAAACAATGCCATCGTAATCAACATGGGCAAAACATAGCAAAAAATAAGGACATGCTATTGTTCTACGCGAGACAATAAGCAACTTCAGCATCCAGTGTCCCATCATCTACCATGAAGATTGGGAACTCCGTCGTTCCAAGATATGCTTCAATATTTCAAGATTTCAAGATTGGGAACTCATTGCATGTAACTTTTTTCTTGCTTGTTAGCATAAACCCAGACATTGTCACCCCACAACAGAAAACATTAAGGTTTCAAAACAAAAGAAAACATTTGAACAAAAGAAAGTTAACGTATAGCATATCTCAACCCATCTTACATCGCAAACTGTTAACCCCAATATTTCATGATCTGAATGGGGGAATTAAGGTTGGATTTTGTCTCTGACGAATCAGATTTCTGGACATTGTCAACATCAAGATTCCATCGCATGGTTTCATAACAATCAACCTGTACATGGATCTCTGATTAAATTCTAGCCACTACCATGAAGCTCCCGGTCAGCAAGAGTTGTATTTTTTCTGTTTAAGCGGGCACCTAGTTTTTCTAATATATGGATGTAATTCTCCCCATGTGGCTCAAAAGAAGCATGATGCCCCTGGGTTCCTGAACCTTGACCCAACGCCACCCATTTATTTGTGACAATTTATGCCCAAATTTATCTCAAACAAAAGGTATGCCCAGATCTGTAACACAAGCAGCTGAACAATTAAAAAATATAAATATCCTAGCCTTCTTTTTCATACGACTCATGAGATTCTACAGCAAAAAAAATGATTTTACATTGTTTTTCACACACACATGAACCAGAGCTGCTAGGCGGCAATATTCCACCATTTGACAATAACTATAACGATAAAGAATGACTACCAGACCATATCCTTTACTACATAATGGAATACTAATGTGCAAACAAATGCCACTATTGCTCCTGAAGTATTCATATCATCGAGTAAGAATGGTTGCATGTTTATCACCTTTTCCAATCCAATGAAACTGATGTTATAACGCATACACATGCTATGAAAGAAATTGATGAGAACAATATTACATTTGCTCTTACTACAAATCAACACCAACAAATCTATAATAGGTTCATGCATAAAGCAAGTGAATTTGAAAAAGAAACCAGAACCTTATTAAGTAATCCTAATTCCATGCGAAGTTGCCTAGGAAAAATAGAAGTGGAGGATCAAGGTGGATTCCAAATAATAGTAATATAATACTCCTTCAAGGTAAAAAAATGAAATCTAGTGGGTACAAGCATTTTGAATAATAAAGAAAATTAAGATCTAACTATATACATGCAATGCATGTTTCTAAAATTCAAAGTATGTATGAATATATGTAAATAAAAGTTTTGCTTAGGTCATAATTTTTCATACTTCACAAACATCTTATCCTGTCAAATCATTGGTGCACATCCCCATTGTGCAGGATTTTTTTGGAACTTCCTATCTCCACTTACATCATGGATAGCATTCAGCAAAAGTTAATTAAAATTCAATAGACTTCTATGAGATGACATGAGTGATGATCGGTGCAGGTTTATGGCATTGAGCATCATCTACTAACCCTTCAAAATGATGATTTTCATTTGGACCAAGTACATCTCAAGCTGCAAGCACAATAAAATCACCATGGGCTTGGATCCCACCATCTCTCCACGTTCCTGCATGTGAAGAATTAACCAGTGCCCCAAGTCAGAACTACTGCATACCTTATTCATGTAGACCTTACTAAAAAATCAGAAAATATGCAGAGTATCCATTTTGTTAACCTAGCTATCTGCAGTCCAAGACAGAGCGTGACCATAATCCACACTACAACACATGAATATAGCTACCTTATGGGGCATATATGCCTAATCCTCATATCTTCTTGTTTGGAAAAGAGTTGACCATTTGCACATAGTATAGAATGGCGAAGATTAAACATGCTCTCGTACAATTGGGGAATGGTGTGGAGCTCCATAAGCGACGGCGGCGATGCCGGCTACAGTTGTTCTGACAGGAACTAATTTGCTTACTCTTCGTTTTCAGTTAACCACATAGTACTACACTGCCATATACAAAATCAGGAGAGGAAGGTACCTTCTGTACGCCCACTGCACGGGAGAGTTTTGTGGCGGACTGTATACCTGGACGCGATAATCTTGTTTCGGAGGAGCGCTCAACTGCGGCATGGAGGTCGGAGAGGGGTGAGAGCCGGACCGGCGTGATCCACACAGTGCAAACCTGATAAAAAATCGCAAAAGTCCAGCACCTGGTTTACTGCAAGGAGCTCGCTGGTGTCCAGATTCAACCCGAGGTAGACTTGCCCATTATCTCGCCCTTCCGCCATCAGATCGGCGGGATTGTTGGAAATATGCCCTAGAGGCAATAATAAACGGTTATTATTATATTTCTTTGTTCATGATAATTGTCTATTGTTCATGCTATAATTGTGTTATCCGGAAATCGTAATACATGTGTGAATACATAGACCACAACGTGTCCCTAGTAAGCCTCTAGTTGACTAGCTCGTTGATCAACCGATATTCATGGTTTCCTGACTATGGACATTGGATGTCGTTGATAATGGGATCACATCATTAGGAGAATGATGTGATGGACAAGACCCAATCCTAAGCATAGCTCAAAGATCGTGTAGTTCGTTTGCTAGAGCTTTTCCAATGTCAAGTATCTTTTCCTTAGACCATGAGATCGTGCAACTCCCGGATACCGTAGGAGTACTTTGGGTGTGCCAAACGGCACAACGTAACTGGGTGACTATAAAGGTACACTACGGGTATCTCCGAAAGTGTCTGTTGGGTTGGCACGGATCGAGACTGGGATTTGCCACTCCGTATGACGGAGAGGTATCTCTGGGCCCACTCGGTAATGCATCATCATAATGAGCTCAATTTGACTAAGGAGTTAGTCACGGGATCATGCATTGCGGTACGAGTAAAGAGACTTGCCGGTAACGAGATTGAACAAGGTATTTGGATACCGACGATCGAATCTCGGGCAAGTAACATACCGATTGACAAAGGGAATTGTATACGGGATTGCTTGAATCCTCGACATCGTGGTTCATCCGATGAGATCATCGTGGAACATGTGGGAGCCAACATGGGTATCCAGATCCCGCTATTGGTTATTGACCTGAGAGGCGTCTCGGTCATGTCTGCATGTCTCCCGAACCCGTAGGGTCTACACACTTAAGGTTCGGTGACGCTAGGGTTGTAGAGATATGAGTATGCGGAAACCCGAAAGTTGTTCGGAGTCCCGGATGAGATCCCGGACGTCACGAGAAGTTCCGGAATGGTCCGGAGGTGAAAAATTCTATATAGGAAGTCAAGTTTCGGCCACCGGGAAAGTTTCGGGGGTCACCGGTATTGTACCGGGACCACCGAAAGGGTCCCGGGGGTCCACCGGGTGGGGCCACCTATCCCGGAGGGCCCCATGGGCTGAAGTGGGAAGGGAACCAGCCCTTAGTGGGCTGGGGCGCCCCCCATGGGCCTCCCCCTGCGCCTAGGGTTGGAAACCCTAGGGTGGGGGGCGCCCCACTTGCCTTGGGGGGCAAGTCTCCCCCCTGGCCGCCGCCCCCCCATGTAGATGGGTTCCTGGCCGGCCCCCCCTCCCAGGGGGCCTATATAAAGGGGGGAGGGAGGGCAGCAATACAAGAGCCTTGGGCGCCTCCCTCCTCCCCTGCTACACCTCTCCCTCCCGTTTGCGCTTGGCGAAGCCCTGCCGAGACCCGCTACATCCACCACCACGCCGTCGTGCTGCTGGATCTCCATCAACCTCTCCTTCCCCCTTGCTGGATCAAGAAGGAGGAGACTTTGATGCACCGTACGTGTGTTGAACGCGGAGGTGCCGTCCGTTCGGCACTCGGTCATCGGTGATTTGGATCACGGCGAGTATGACTCCGTCATCCACGTTCATTGGAACGCTTCCGCTCGCGATCTACAAGGGTATGTAGATGTACTCATTTCCCCTCGTTGCTAGTATACTCCATAGATGGATCTTGGTGAGCGTAGGAAAATTTTAAAATTCTGCTACGATCCCCAACAGTGGCATCATGAGCCAGGCCTGTGCGTAGTTACTATGCACGAGTAGAACACAAAGTAGTTGTGGGCGTTGATGTTGCCAATTCTTCTTGCCGCTACTAGTCTTATCTTGTTTCGGCGGTATTGTGGGATGAAGCGTCCCGGACCGACCTTACACGTACGCTTACGTGAGACAGGTTCCACCGACTGACATGCACTAGTTGCATAAGGTGGCTAGCGGGTGTCTGTCTCTCCTACTTTAGTCGGAACGGATTCGATGAAAAGGGTCCTTATGAAGGGTAAATAGAAATTGGCATATCACGTTGTGGTTTTACGTAGGTAAGAAACGTTCTTGCTAGAAACCTATACAAGCCACATAAAGACTTGCAACAACAATTAGAGGACGTCTAACTTGTTTTTGCAGCATGTGCTATGTGATGTGATATGGCCAGAAGATGTGATGGATGATATATGTGATGTATGAGATTGATCATATTCTTGTAATAGGAATCACGACTTGCATGTCGATGAGTATGACAACCGGCAGGAGCCATAGGAGTTGTCTTTATTATTTTGTATGACCTGCGTGTCATTGAATAACGCCATGTAAATTACTTTACTTTATTGCTTAACGCGTTAGCCATAGAAGTAGAAGTAATCGTTGGCGTGACAACTTCATGAAGACACAATGATGGAGATCATGATGATGGAGATCATGGTGTCATGCCGGTGACGAAGATGATCATGGTGCCCCGAAGATGGAGATCAAAGGAGCAAATGATATTGGCCATATCATGTCACTATTTGATTGCATGTGATGTTTATCATGTTTTGCATCTTATTTGCTTAGAACGACGGTAGTAAGTAAGATGATCCCTTATAATAATTTCAAGAAAGTGTTCCCCCTAACTGTGCACCGTTGCGAAAGTTCGTTGTTTCGAAGCACCACGTGATGATCGGGTGTGATAGATTCTAACGTTCGCATACAACGGGTGTTGACGAGCCTAGCATGTACAGACATGGCCTCGGAACACACGCAATACACTTAGGTTGACTTGACGAGCCTAGCATGTACAGACATGGCCTCGGAACACGGAGGACCGAAAGGTCGAGCATGAGTCGTATAGAAGATACGATCAACATGGAGATGTTCACCGATCTTGACTAGTCCGTCTCACGTGATGATCGGACACGGCCTAGTTAACTCGGATCATGTTTCACTTAGATGACTTGAGGGATGTCTATCTGAGTGGGAGTTCATTGAATAATTTGATTATATGAACTTAATTATCATGAACTTAGTCTAAAATCTTTACAATATGTCTTGTAGATCAAATGGCCCACGTTGTCCTCAACTTCAACGCGTTCCTAGAGAAAACCAAGCTGAAAGATGATGGCAGTAACTATACGGACTGGGTCCGGAACCTGAGGATCATCCTCATAGCTGCCAAGAAAGATTATGTCCTAGAAGCACCGCTAGGTGAAGCACCAATCCCAGAGAACCAAGACGTTATGAACGCTTGGCAATCACGTGCTGATGATTACTCCCTCGTTCAGTGCGGCATGCTTTACAGCTTAGAACCGGGGCTCCAAAAGCGTTTTGAGAAGCATGGAGCATATGAGATGTTCGAAGAGCTGAAAATGGTATTCCAAGCTCATGCCCGGGTCGAGAGATATGAAGTCTCCGACAAGTTCTTCAGCTGTAAAATGGAGGAGAATAGTTCTGTTAGTGAGCACATACTCAGAATGTCTGGGTTGCACAACCGCTTGTCTCAGCTGGGAGTTAATCTCCCGGATGACGCGGTCATTGACAGAATCCTTCAGTCGCTTCCACCAAGCTACAAGAGCTTTGTGATGAACTTCAATATGCAAGGGATGGAAAAGACCATTCCTGAGGTATATTCACTGCTGAAATCAGCGGAGGTGGAGATCAGAAAAGAACATCAAGTGTTGATGGTGAATAAAACCACTAAGTTCAAGAAGGGCAAGGGTAAGAAGAACTTCAAGAAGGACGGTAAGGGAGTTGCCGCGCCCGGTAAGCCAGTTACTGGGAAGAAGTCAAAGAATGGACCCAAGCCTGAGACTGAGTGCTTTTATTGCAAGGGAAGTGGTCACTGGAAGCGGAACTGCCCCAAATACTTAGCGGACAAGAAGGCCGGCAACACCAAAGGTATATGTGATATACATGTAATTGATGTGTACCTTACCAGTACTCGTAGTAGCTCCTGGGTATTTGATACCGGTGCGGTTGCTCATATTTGTAACTCAAAACAGGAACTGCGGAATAAATGGAGACTGGCAAAGGACGAGGTGACGATGCGCGTCGGGAATGGTTCCAAGGTCGATGGGATCGTCGTCGGCACGCTACCTCTGCATCTCCCTACGGGATTAGTTTTAAACCTCAATAATTGTTATTTAGTGCCAGCTTTGAGCATGAACATTGTATCTGGATCTCATTTAATTTGAGATGGCTACTCATTTAAATCCGAGAATAATGGTTGTTCTATTTATTTGAGAGATATGTTTTATGGTCATGCCCCGCTGGTCAATGGTTTATTCTTGATGAATCTCGAACGCGATGTTACACATATTCATAGTGAGAATACCAAAAGATGTAAAGTTGATAACGATAGTCCCACATACTTGTGGCACTGCCGCCTTGGTCACATTGGTGTCAAGCGCATGAAGAAGCTCCATGCAGATGGACTTTTGGAGTCTCTTGATTACGAATCATTTGACACGTGCGAACCATGCCTCATGGGTAAGATGACCAAGACTCCGTTCTCCGGAACAATGGAGCGAGCAACCAACTTATTGGAAATCATACATACTGATGTGTGCGGTCCAATGAGTGTTGAGGCTCGCGGAGGATATCGTTATGTTCTCACTCTCACTGATGACTTAAGTACATATGGGTATGTCTACCTAATGAAACACAAGTCTGAAACCTTTGAAAAGTTCAAGGAATTTCAGAGTGAGGTTGAGAATCAACGTGACAGGAAAATAAAATTCTTACGATCAGATCGTGGTGGAGAATATTTAAGTCACGAGTTTGGTACACACTTAAGGAAATGTGGAATCGTTTCACAACTCACGCCGCCTGGAACACCTCAGCGAAACGGTGTGTCCGAACGTCGTAATCGCACTCTATTGGATATGGTGCGATCTATGATGTCTCTTACCGATTTACCACTCTCATTTTGGGGCTATGCTTTAGATACTGCCGCATTCACTTTAAATAGGGCTCCGTCGAAATCCGTTGAGACGACACCGTATGAATTATGGTTTGGGAAGAAACCTAAGCTGTCGTTTCTGAAAGTTTGGGGATGCGATGCTTATGTCAAGAAACTTCAACCTGAAAAGCTCGAACCCAAGTCGGAGAAATGCGTCTTCATAGGATACCCTAAGGAAACTATTGGGTATACCTTCTACCTCAGATCCGAAGGCAAGATCTTCGTTGCCAAGAACGGGTCCTTTCTGGAGAAAGAGTTTCTCTCGAAAGAATTGAGTGGGAGGAAAGTGGAACTTGATGAGGTGATAGTCACCCCTTCCATACCGGAAAGTAGCGCAGCGCGGGAAGATGTTCCTGTGGTGCCTACACCGACTGGGGAGGAAGTTAATGATGATGATCATGAAGCTTCGGATCAAGTTACCACTGAACTTCGTAGGTCCACAAGGACACGTTCCGCACCAGAGTGGTACGGCAACCCTGTCCTGGAAATCATGTTGTTAGACAACGGTGAACCTTCGAACTATGAAGAAGCGATGGCGGGCCCAGATTCCGACAAATGGCTAGAAGCCATCAAATCCGAGATAGGATCCATGTATGAAAACGAAGTATGGACTTTGACTGACTTGCCCGATGATCGGCAAGCCATAGAAAATAAATGGATCTTTAAGAAGAAGACATACGCGGATGGTAATGTGACCATCTATAAGGCTCGACTTGTCGCTAAGGGTTATCGACAAGTTCAAGGGGTTGACTACGATGAGACTTTCTCACCCGTAGCGAAGCTGAAGTCCGTCCGAATCATGTTAGCAATTGCCGCATACTATGATTATGAGATATGGCAGATGGACGTCAAAACGGCATTCCTTAATGGCTTCCTTAAGGAAGAATTGTATATGATGCAGCCGGAAGGTTTTGTCGATCCTAAGAATGCTAACAAAGTATGCAAGCTCCAGCGCTCAATCTATGGGCTGGTGCAAGCATCTCGGAGTTGGAACATTCGCTTTGATGAGATGATCAAAGCGTTTGGGTTTACACAGACTTATGGAGAAGCCTGTGTTTACAAGAAAGTGAGTGGGAGCTCTGTAGCATTTCTCATATTATATGTGGATGACATACTATTGATGGGAAATGATATAGAATTCTTGGAAAGTATAAAGGCCTATTTGAATAAGTGTTTTTCAATGAAGGACCTTGGAGAAGCTGCTTATATATTAGGCATCAAGATCTATAGAGATAGATCAAGACGCCTCATTGGTCTTTCACAGAGTACATACCTTGACAAGATATTGAAGAAGTTCAATATGGATCAGTCCAAGAAGGGGTGCTTGCCTGTATTGCAAGGTGTGCAATTGAGCACGGCTCAATGCCCGACCACGGCAGAAGATAGAAAAAAGATGAGTGTCATCCCCTATGCCTCAGCCATAGGGTCTATTATGTATGCCATGCTGTGTACCAGACCTGATGTAAACCTTGCCGTAAGTTTGGTAGGAAGGTACCAAAGTAATCCCGGCATGGAACACTGGACAGTGGTCAAGAATATCCTGAAGTACCTGAATAGGACTAAGGATATGTTTCTCGTTTATGGAGGTGACGAAGAGCTCGTCGTAAAGGGTTACGTCGACGCTAGCTTCGACACAGATCTGGATGACTCGAAGTCACAAACCGGATACGTGTATATTTTGAATGGAGGAGCAGTAAGCTGGTGCAGTTGCAAGCAAAGCGTCGTGGCGGGATCTACATGTGAAGCGGAGTACATGGCAGCCTCGGAGGCAGCACAGGAAGCAGTCTGGATGAAGGAGTTCATTACCGACCTAGGGGTGATTCCCAATGCGTCGGGCCCGATGACTCTCTTCTGTGACAACACTGGAGCTATTGCCCTTGCGAAGGAGCCCAGGTTTCACAGGAAGACCAGGCATATCAATCGTCGCTTCAACTCCATTCGTGAAAGTGTTCAAAATGGAGACATAGATATTTGTAAAGTACATACGGACCCGAATGTAGCAGATCCGTTGACTAAACCTCTCCCTAGAGCAAAACATGATCAACACCAGGACGCAAAGTTGTGTTCAATTCATCACAATGTAACTAGATTATTGACTCTAGTGCAAGTGTGAGACTGTTGGAAATATG
This sequence comes from Triticum aestivum, assembly GCF_018294505.1. Taxonomy (NCBI): domain Eukaryota; kingdom Viridiplantae; phylum Streptophyta; class Magnoliopsida; order Poales; family Poaceae; genus Triticum; species Triticum aestivum. Next base: position 57,513,824 of record NC_057811.1, read on the forward strand.
CCCTAGAGGCAATAATAAACGGTTATTATTATATTTCTTTGTTCATGATAATTGTCTATTGTTCATGCTATAATTGTGTTATCCGGTAATCGTAATACATGTGTGAATACATAGACCACAACGTGTCCCTAGTAAGCCTCTAGTTGACTAGCTCGTTGATCAACCGATAGTCATGGTTTCCTGACTATGGACATTGGATGTCGTTGATAACGGGATCACATCATTAGGAGAATGATGTGATGGACAAGACCCAATCCTAAGCATAGCTCAAAGATCGTGTAGTTCGTTTGCTAGAGCTTTTCCAATGTCAAGTATCTTTTCCTTAGACCATGAGATCGTGCAACTCCCGGATACCGTAGGAGTACTTTGGGTGTGCCAAACGTCACAACGTAACTGGGTGACTATAAAGGTACACTACGGGTATCTCCGAAAGTGTCTGTTGGGTTGGCATGGATCGAGACTGGGATTTGTTACTCCGTATGACGGAGAGGTATCTCTGGGCCCACTCGGTAATGCATCATCATAATGAGCTCAATTTGACTAAGGAGTTAGTCACAGGATCATGCATTGCGGTACGAGTAAAGAGACTTGCCGGTAACGAGATTGAACAAGGTATTGGGATACCGACGATCGAACCTCGGGCAAGTAACATACCGGTTGACAAAGGGAATTGTATGCGGGATTGCTTGAATCCTCGACATCGTGGTTCATCCGATGAGATCATCGTGGAACATGTGGGAGCCAACATGGGTATCCAGATCCCGCTGTTGGTTATTGACCGGAGAGGCGTCTCGGTCATGTCTGCATGTCTCCCGAACCCGTAGGGTCTACACACTTAAGGTTCGGTGACGCTAGGGTTGTAGAGATATGAGTATGCGGAAACCCGAAAGTTGTTCGGAGTCCCGGATGAGACCCCGGACATCACGAGGAGTTCCGGAATGGTCCGGAGGTGATGAATTCTATATAGGAAGTCAAGTTTCGGCCACCGGGAAAGTTTCGGGGGTCACCGGTATTGTACCGAGACCACCGGAAGGGTCCCGGGGGTCCACCGGGTGGGGCCACCTATCCCGGGATTCCAACGGGTGGGGCCACCTATCCCGGAGGGCCCCATGGGCTGAAGTGGGAAGGGAACCAGCCCTTAGTGGGCTGGGGCGCCCCCCATGGGCCTCCCTCCTGCGCCTAGGGTTGGAAACCCTAGGGTGGGGGGCGCCCCACTTGCCTTGGGGGGCAAGTCTCCCCTCTGGCCGCCGCCCCCCATGTAGATGGGTTCCTGGCCGGCGCCCCCCTCCCAGGGGGCCTATATAAAGGGGGGAGGGAGGGCAGTAGTATTACAGCCTTGGGCGCCTCCCTCCTCCCCTGCTACACCTCTCCCTCTCGTAGAAGCTCGGCGAAGCCCTGCCGAGATCCCGCTACATCCGCCACCACGCCGTCGTGCTGCTGGATCTCCATAAACCTCTCCTTCCCCCTTGCTGGATCAAGAAGGAGGAGACGTCGCTGCACCGTACGTGTGTTGAACGCGGAGGTGCCGTCCGTTTGGCACTTGGTCATCGGTGATTTGGATCACGGCGAGTACGACTCCATCAACCACGTTCATTGGAACGCTTCCGCTCGCGATCTACAAGGGTATGTAGATGCACTCCTTTCCCCTCGTTGCTAGTATACTCCATAGATGGATCTTGGTGAGCGTAGGAAAATTTTAAAATTCTGCTACGATCCCCAATAGGGATGTCCCCTGCTCAGCCGCTCCCGTCGACAGGTACGGCCGTCCGCGACTGCAGGCGTTGTGGCGGCGAGGGACTCTTGGAGATGTGATCGAGCAGCCTACCCCTTGACTTGCAGATGCAGGAGCTGATACGGACGCCGATCCCACTGAGGGGCCCGGCGGAGTGCTGGTGCGGACTTGATGAATCGACACATGAAGTCCAATAGATCATGGAGCCCGGCACCGCCGCCGGCATCAGCGGGGTCCCGTCGCATGGGTCGTGGTCTAGGCTCGGGGGTCGTGTCGACGGCGGCATGGAGGTAAGAGAGGTGAGAGCCTGCTGGCCGTGCCCTTCCTCCCCTCTCTTCCTTCTGTTCTCCCTGGAACCGCAGCAGGCCATGGAGGAGCTCAGCCGCCGCCGTCGTCCCTCCGACTCTTGCCAGAGCCGTCCGTCGTCGACCCGATCCTGCTGCCATCCGCCAGATCCACAGCAGCCCCGCCGAAGCCCACAACTTGGCCATCACCGTTCCCTCAAGATGCCGCCGCCTCCCCGTGTTGACCGCGTCACTCACCTGCATTCAGGGATCTTTCAATATCGGATTGTGTTTTCCTTTCCTTGGATTAGGAAACGATGTACCGGGGTCGACGCGGGGCCCGCGGAACATTTGGTACGGCAGAGTTTTCGTCCGCCCAGGTAAATGGCTAAGCATGTTTTTGGCTCTGGATTAGTATAATCTTAACGGTTGGATTAAATTAAGTGATTCTGATCGTGTGGTTATAATTGAGCTATGTTGTTATGTGTACGTTAGGCTGGGTACACTTAGCGATGTACATGTTTTCTTCTTTAATAAGTAGTAGAGATGGTTTACTTATGAATTTCTTTAAATCCATTATTTGTTTCCTGAAAATCTATTATTTATTTCCTAAAGCAAATTGCATTAATGAGAGAAATTCACTGATTTGGTTAAGGTAGGAAAGAATCTATTATTTGTTTCCTAAAGCAAATTGCATTAATGGAAGAGATCCGTTGATTTGGCTAAGGTAGGAAAGAATCTATTATTTGTTTCCTAAAGCAAATTGCATTTATGAAAGAGATTCGTTGATTTGGCTAAGCTAGGAAAGTTAGATCCGTGATCTTTTGTCATTAGGAAAGTGTTGAAAATAAACCGTACCGGACTACCAACTCCTCCATTAGGTTTTTTCGCTGGTTAATCTTGGTAGGGCTTTTTTCGTTGGTTAACCTTCGTAGGTCTATTTTTTTGGTACGTGGATGGGTGAGGGTTGGGGCCTCAGGAGGAGGTTTTTTCAGTTTCTGGTGGATAAGTCAGAGGTGGGAGTGAGGACGAAAAAAAACCGGACGAAAATGGTGGGACGAAAATAAACCCGGAACGGAGACTACCAACTGCTCCATTAGGAGTAGAGATTATTGGTAGCCCTACTTTTCCTAACGCATGAGCCGCGCCATTAGCCGATCGTCAAACCCGGCTTACCTTCCACTCTTCACGCGACTCCAGCAACCATTTTACTTCCTCGATAAGCGCCCCCAGCACCGAAAGGTCTCTCTCCTTGCTCTGCAGCTTACTAACAATCTTCTTGCTGTCCATTTTGATATGCAACTTCGCAACATGGAACTCATCCGCCAGTTGCTCTGCCCGCCGGCACGCCAGTAGTTCAGTAGTTGCTGGGTCTAGACAATTAGGGAATAAATGATAGGCACCCCCTAGGTAAGAGCATCTCCAATAGCCGCGCAACGCGCCGCGCGTTAAAAATCACGATACAGTGCCGGGTTAGCCAGCTTTTGCGCGCGGCGGTGCGCTGGCTCCAGCGGCCGCCGCAAATTAAAGCGCGCCCATGCCGCTTTAGCACGCGCGCTATATTTCAGTTTTTTCTACTATGATTCGATACATATTTGGTTTTGTAGATAGTTTTCCTGGGCTATCCAAAGGAAGATACAAGCAACGTTGAGAAGAAAAGCACAACCAAGATTATCATCAAGCATTATCGGCTTAACTCCGTCATACTCCCTCCGTCAGGGCCCTCGCGTCGCCCCAGCCCTGGGCGACTCGGGGGCATCCAACCCTAGGCACCGCCGCCGCCCTCTCCTTCTCCCCTCCTCGCACCGCCGCCGGGTGACGCCGCCGGGTGAAACCCACGTGGCAGACGGCGGCGGCGGGGGGACTCCCTCTACCGACTCCCCTTCCTCCGCGGGCGGCGGATCTAGGCGGCAGGCGGCGGTGTCCTGCGGCGCTCGCGGTGGCGCGAGGTGGCAGGCCTTAGCGAGCGGTGGCGGGGCGCGGGGCACGCGGCGGCGTGCCTCGGCAGGCGGTGGCGGCTGCGCGCGGGGCTGACTCCGGGGCGGCGGCGTGGGCATGGATTCTTCGTGGATCTGTTCCTGTGGGTGCGGCCTCGGCCTCCCCTGCTCGGCCGGCGGGTCTCGGTGGGGGGGGGGGGGCTTCTCCCTGCTGAGATCTGGCTTGCGGGATCTTCCAGATCCCGGCAAGGATGGCGGCGACCCGTGCACGAGAGATGGAGGTCTTCGATCAGATCTGGGTGAAAACCTGCTATTGGCTATTGCCAAGGCCGGCGATGGCAACGCTGTCTGCGTCGTTCCCTTCCTGAAGGCATCGTCGTGGAGAAGTTCAAGGCCACTCTCTGCTACCTCCGGGGGAAACCCTAGATCAGTAGATCGGATGACGGCGGCTCTCTGGTGTCATTTCCCCCCTGGGGGCGTCATTCTTGGAGGTGCACACGGGCTCGAGGGACCAGAGGACGGCGACTTTGGTGGAGCGGTGCTTCATCTTTCACATTGATGGTGGCGGATCTCGGCATCATGGTGCTGTGGAGACTCGGCGTCTGATGCGCGGAGATGGACTCGTGCAGGAGGAGGAAGCTGTCTGGCGTCATGAGGACGTCGATGGCAGAGTGGCCAGACAAGGTAGAAGCCTCAATATGATCTGAAGATGGACCTATGGAAGATGGCGGCGACGACACACGAGTGCGTCTGACCGGATTGTGCCCCAGACCCAGTATGTGGCTCGGCTGGGGCTTCCGAATGAGTTTCGGCTTCCGGCTTTTGATGTTAGGCTTAGGTGAGTGGTTTTTGTAGTGGCCCAGCTAGCACCCCCTTATCATATTGGATAGGAGTAGCGGCATATGTTGCCCAGATGGTGGATTCAGGCACATTGTTGTAATACTTTGTACGGTCCTCGAGAATAATCAATAAAGTGGCCGTATGCATCTCCCAGATGCAGAGGCCGGGGGTCATCCTCCTTTTCTAAAAAAAGATAGTTCTCCTACTACTACTACTCGTCCGACTCGGACTTTGTCTCAGTGATGTCCTCCTCCGATGTCGGAGCGTAGGCGTCAAGGAACCGCTCGTCGCTGGAGTTCCAGGAGGACGCATCTCCTAGCGCTTGGTTGTATTTAGCGATCGCCTTCCGCGTTCGCTTGTCCTCGCGATAGGCGGCTCGCTCCTCCCTCCTCTTCGCTCTCTCCGCCCTCCTCTCGGTGAAGAACTGTTCCTTGTTGATGATGTCGTGCGGGAAGCGATAGCTCCACAACGCCATGGCTTGCTCGTCCATCTCGGCCAGCCTGAGACGATGCTGCCGCCTCCGGTGCTTGCGATGATCCTCTTCAGTGAGAAGCCACGGGAAAGGCGCCAACTCCTGTGCGCACTCCCGCGTCGCTACGTCGGTGAAGTTCATGTCCTGATGGGACCGCAGGAGGCGCCACGCCGCAGCGTCGTACGCGCGGGCGCCCTCCTGGGCGGTGTCGAAGGTTCCGAGACGGAGCCGCATGCCGCCGCCCACCGAATCTCGGCAGAGTAGGTGCCGGACGGACGCACGCGGACGCTGCGGTAGCCCGTACCTCCCCGGCGGCGAGGCGGCATGGTGGCGCGGTGGTGGCGTGTCGGCGGCAGAGCGCGGCAGAGAGCGATGGAGAGATGGAGAGAGCGGTAGAGGCGCTGCAATTTATAGGCGCGCCAAATGTAGCGCGAGAGCGGCCGCCTTTTCCCGCGCGCGCTAGTTTCCCGCCACCGCTGGAGCGCGCGAAAACGTCGCGCGCGCTAAAAAGCCAATTTACCACGCGCGCGTGTCATGGTTCTAAGTCTGATAGTAGGATGGGGGTAGGGATGTAGAGGCAAGATCCTAGCTATGGAGAAGCTGTACGCACGAGTTTTACGAGTTCAGGCCCTTCTCGGAGGAAGTAACAGCCCTACGTCTCGGAGCCCGGAGGCGGTCGACTGGATTATATGCGTGTGTGTTACAGGGGTGCGAACCCTTGTGCATGTGGAGGGGGGTGGCTTATATAGAGTGCGCCAGCACCCTGGCCAGCCCACGTTACAAGGGATTTAAGGTACATCAAGAGGGGGGCGTTACTGGTAACGTCTGTAATAAAGTGTTATAAATGGCTATTAAGTCTAGGAGTTAATGCTCGATTGTTGCTGTGTAGAGTGACTTTAGGTCTTCTGTCCATCGAGTGTTTCTTGTTACGGTCGAGTGATCTTGATTCCTCCGAGTGGAAATGTTTCTGGTCGAGTGGGTGATGGTACCCCTCGAATGCTTCTGGCTTTAGAGTGATGTCCTTGGGGAGGGTATTTAGGTTAGGCCTGTGACCCTACCCTAGGTACATGTCCTCATCATTAGCCCCCGAATGGATCAGGGTTTGAGTGGAGAAGGAGTTGAAAATACTTCCGACTCATTTTTCGCGCTTCGGGTGTATCTTGTTTTGGATCAACGAACCGAGGTGGTGACACCAACTTCTTTTTCAGTCGCCTTGATCCATTCCTGGTTTTGTCGAGTGAACTTTTGCTGGAAGAGGTCCGAGTGCTAATGTGGTGGAGATCTTCCGTCTGACAAGTTGTTCTGCTGCCCGCGGATCTCGCGGGATTCGAATTTCGGGAAGCGCGCGGGACGGAGGAGGCCGCAGTAATCGGGCTGGATAAGGCAAGGCCGCCTCGATTCCCGTGTCGCCTTTTTTGCCACGTATCACGCGCGTGACTATTGCGGGATTTGATAAGATTGACCGGGCCTACAGGTCAGTCACTCGGAAGCAACCCCATATAAGGCGCCGGACCGGGGTTTTTGAACAGTGTGTCCTCATTCTTCTTCTCTCTTCTCAGTTTTCCCCACTGCGTCTGCTCCTCCTCCAGCGCTGCCGCTCTGCTCAAGCTCCGTCCGCGGCGATGGGGAAAGAAAAGACGGTGGCTCTGGAGCGCGCGAAGAAGGCGACGGCGAAGGCGAAGGGGAAAAAGTCCAGCCGGGGCGGATCCTCGTCGCGGTCCGGTTTGCCGCGCGGCTGGATCCAGGGCGACTGGATCCGGTCGACGATCAGTCAGGATGACCTCGACGATCTGGCGGAGGAGGGGCTGATTCCTCACGGATCGGCGCGGCTCCCGGAGGATGAGACCGAACCTCGACTGCGGGAGGGTGAGTGCGTCCTCCTCGCCACTCACGTCGACCGTGGATTTTTTCTGCCTCCGCATCCTTTTTTCCGGGCTTTCTTGAATTTCTTTGGGGCACAACTGTTGGAAATATGCCCTAGAGGCAATAATAAAATGGTTATTATTATATTTCCTTGTTCATGATAATTGTCTATTGTTCATGCTATAATTGTGTTATCCGGAAATCATAATACATGTGTGAATACATAGACCACAACATGTCCCTAGTGAGCCTCTAGTTGACTAGCTCGTTGATCAACAGATAGTCATGGTTTCCTGACTATGGACATTGGATGTCATTGACAACGGGATCACATCATTAGGAGAATGATGTGATGGACAAGACCCAATCCTAAGCATAGCACAAGATCGTGTAGTTCGTTTGCTAGAGCTTTTCCATTGTCAAGTATCATTTCCTTAGACCATGAGATCGTGTAACTCCCGGATGCCGTAGGAGTGCTTTGTTGTACCAAACGTCACAACGTAACTGGGTGACTATAAAGGTACACTACAGGTATCTCTAAAAGTGTCTATTGGGTTGACACGGATCGAGACTGGGATTTGTCACTCTGTATGACGGAGAGGTATCTCTAGGCCCACTCGGTAACGCATCATCATAATGAGCTCAATGTGACCAAGTGTTTGGTCACGGGATCATGCATTACGGTACGAGTAAAGTGACTTGCCGGTAACGAGATTGAACAAGGTATTGGGATACCGACGATCGAATCTCGGGCAAGTAACGTACCGATTGACAAAGGGAATTGTATACGGGATTGATTGAATCCTCGACATCGTGGTTCATCCGATGAGATCATCGTGGAACATGTGGGAGCCAACATGGGTATCCAGATCCCGCTGTTGGTTATTGACCGGAGAGTCGTCTCGGTCATGTCTGCATGTCTCCCGAACCCGTAGGGTCTACACACTTAAGGTTCGGTGACTCTAGGGTTGTAGAGATATTAGTATGTGGTAACCCGAAAGTTGTTTGGAGTCCCGAATGAGATCCCCTACGTCACGAGGAGTTCCGGAATGGTCCGGAGGTGAAGAATTATATATAGGAAGTCCAGTTTCGGCCACCGGGAAAGTTTCGGGGGTCACCGGTATTGTACCGGGACCACCGGAAGGGTCCCGGGGGTCCACCGGGTGGGGCCACCTATCCCGGAGGGCCCCATGGGCTGAAGTGGGAGGGGAACCAGCCCCTGGTGGGCTGGTGCGCCCCCCCTTGGGCCTCCCCTGCGCCTAGGGTTGGAAACCCTAGGGGTGGGGCGCCCCCCACTTGGCTTGGGGGGGAAGCCACCCCTTGGCCGCCGCCCCCCTTGGAGATCAGATCTCCTAGGGCCGGCGCCCCCCCCCCAAGGAGGCCTATATATAGGAGGGGGGAGGGAGGGCAGCCGCACCACAGCCCCTGGCGCCTCCCTCTCCCTCCCGTGACACCTCTCCCTCTCGCTGAGCTTGGCGAAGCCCTGCCGAGATCCCCGCTACTTCCACCACCACGCCGTCGTGCTGCTGGATCTCCATCAACCTCTCCTTCCCCCTTGCTGGATCAAGAAGGAGGAGACGTCTTCCCAACCATACGTGTGTTGAACGCGGAGGTGCCGTCCGTTCGGTGCTCGGTCATCGGTGATTTGGATCACGACGAGTACGACTCCATCAACCCCGTTCTCTTGAACGCTTCCGCTCGTGATCTACAAGGGTATGTAGATGCACTCCTCTCTCTCGTTGCTAGATGACTCCATAGATTGATCTTGGTGATGCGTAGAAAATTTTAAAATTCTGCTATGATCCCCAACAGTCATCATGAGCTAGGTCTATGCGTAGTTTCTATGTACGAGTAGAACACAAACTTGTTGTGGGCGTAGATGTTGTCAATTTCCTTGCCACTACTAGTCTTATCTTGTTTCGGCGGCATCGTGGGATGAAGCAGCCCGGACCGACCTTACACGTACGCTTACGTGAGACAGGTTCCACCGACTGACATGCACTAGTTGCATAAGGTGGCTAGCGGGTGTATGTCTCTCCCACTTTAGTCGGAACGGATTCGATGAAAAGGGTCCTTATGAAGGGTAAATAGAAATTGGCATATCACGTTGTGGTTTTGGCGTAGGTAAGAAACGTTCTTGCTAAGAAACCTATAGCAGCCACTGAAGGAAATATGCCCTAGAGGCAATAATAAAGTATTATATATTTCCTTATATCATGATAAATGTTTATTATTCATGCTAGAATTGTATTAACCGGAAACATAATACATGTGTGAATACATAGACAAACAGAGTGTCACTAGTATGCCTCTGCTTGACTAGCTCGTTAATCAAAGATGGTTATGTTTCCTAGCCATAGACATGAGTTGTCATTTGATTAACGGGATCACCTCATTAGGAGAATGACGTGATTGACATGACCCGTTATGTTAGCTTAGCACCCGATCGTTTAGTATGTTGCTATTGCTTTCTTCATGACTTATACATGTTCCTATGACTATGAGATTATGCAACTCCCGTTTACCGGAGGAACACTTTGTGTGCTACCAAACGTCACAACGTAACTGGGTGATTATAAAGGTGCTCTACAGGTGTCTCCAAAGGTACTTGTTGGGTTGGCGTATTTCGAGATTAGGATTTGTCACTCCGATTGTCGGAGAGGTATCTCTGGGCCCACTCGGTAATGCACATCACTATAAGCCTTGCAAGCATTGTGACTAATGAGTTAGTTGCGGGATGATGTATTACGGAACGAGTAAAGAGACTTGCCGGTAACGAGATTGAACTAGGTATCGAGATACCGACGATCGAATCTCGGGCAAGTAACATACCGATGACAAAGGGAACAACGTATGTTGTTATGCGGTCTGACCGATAAAGATCTTCGTAGAATATGTGGGAGCCAATATGGGCATCCAGGTCCCGCTATTGGTTATTGACCGAAGAGGTGTCTCGGTCATGTCTACATAGTTCTCGAACCCAAAGGGTCCGCACGCTTAAAGTTACGATGACAGTTTTATTATGAGTTTATATGTTTTGATGTACCGAAGGTTGTTCGGAGTCCCGGATGTGATCACGGACATGACGAGGAGTCTCGAAATGGTCGAGACGTAAAGATTGATATATTGGACGACTATATTCGGACACCGGAAGTGTTCCGGAGAAGTTTCGGATTAAACCGGAGTGCCGGAGGGTTACCGGAACCCCCCGGGGAAGTATTGGGCCTTAGTGGGCCTTGAGGGGAGAGAGAGGGCAGCAGCCAGGAGGTGGTGCGCCCCCTCCCAGGAGGAGTCCTAGTTGGACTAGGAGAGGGGGGCGCAGCCCCCTTTCCCTCTCCCTCTCCCTCTCTTTCCTTCCCCCCTTCTTTTCCTAGTAGGACTAGGAAAGGGGAGTCCTACTCCTACTAGGAGGAGGACTCCCCCCCTCTCCTTGGCGCGCCCATAGGCAGCCGGCCTCCCCCTTGCTCCTTTATATACGGGGGCAGGGGGGCTCCTCTGGACACACTTGATATACGATATTTTAGCCGTGTGCGGTGCCCCCCTCCACCAGATTACACCTCGATAATACCGTCGCGGAGCTTAGGCGAAGCCCTGCGTCGGTGGAACATCATCATCGTCACCACGCCGTCGTGCTGACGAAACTCTCCCTCAACACTCGGCTGGATCGGAGTTCGAGGGACGTCATCGAGCTGAACGTGTGTAGAACTTGGAGGTGCCGTACGTTCGGTACTTGATCGGTCAGATCGTGAAGACGTACGACTACATCAACCGCGTTGTGATAACGCTTCCGCTGTCGGTCTACGAGGGTACGTGGACAACACTCTCCCCTCTCGTTTGCTATGCATCACCATGATCTTGCGTGTGCGTAGGAATTTTTTTGAAATTACTACGTTCCCCAACAGTGGTATCAGAGCCTGGTTTTATGCGTTGATGCTATGCACGAGTAGAACACAAGTGAGTTGTGGGCGATATAAGTCATACTGCTTACCAGCATGTCATACTTTGGTTCAGCGGTATTGTGAGATGAAGCGGCCCGGACCGACATTACGCGTACGCTTACGCGAGACTGGTTTCACCGTTCGGAGCACTCGTTGCTTAAAGGTGACTGGCGGGTGTCTGTCTCTCTCACTTTAGTTGAACCGAGTGTGGCTACGCCCGGTCCTTGCGAAGGTTAAAACAGCACCAACTTGACAAACTATCGTTGTGGTTTTGATGCGTAGGTAAGAACGGTTCTTGCTAAGCCCGTAGCAGCCACGTAAAATATGCAACAACAAAGTAGAGGTCGTCTAACTTGTTTTTGCAGGGCATGTTGTGATGTGATATGGTCAAGACATGATGTGATATAATGTGTTGTATGAGATGATCATGTTTTGTAACCGAGTTATCGGCAACTGGCAGGAGCCATATGGTTGTCGCTTTATTGTATGAGATGCAATCGCCATGTAATAGTTTTACTTTATCACTAAGCGGTAGCGATAGTCGTAAAAGCAATAAGTTGGCGAGACGACAACGATACTACGATGGAGATCAAGGTGTCGAGCCGGTGACGATGGTGATCATGACGGTGCTTCGGAGATGGAGATCACAAGCACGGTGCTTCGGAGATGGAGATCACAAGCACAAGATGATGATGGCCATATCATATCACTTATATTGATTGCATGTGATGTTAATCCTTTATGCATCTTATCTTGCTTTGATTGACGGTAGCATTATAAGATGATCTCTCACTAAAATTTCAAGATAAAAGTGTTCTCCCTGAGTATGCACCGTTGCAAAAGTTCTTCGTGCTGAGACACCACGTGTTAATCGGGTGTGATAGGCTCTACGTTCAAATACAACGGGTGCAAAACAGTTGCACACGCGGAATACTCAGGTTAAACTTGACGAGCCTAGCATATGTACAGATATGGCCTCGGAACACAGAGACCGAAAGGTCGAGCGTGAATCATATAGTAGATATGATCAACATAGTGATGTTCACCATTGAAACTACTCCATCTCACGTGTTAATCGGACATGGTTTAGTTGCTTTGGATCACGTAATCACTTAGATGATTAGAGAGATGTCTATCTAAGTGGGAGTTCTTAAGTAATATGATTAATTGAACTTAAATTTATCATGAACTTAGTACCTGATAGTATCTTGCTTGTCTATGTTAATTGTAGATATATGGCCCGTGCTGTTGTTCCGTTGAATTTTAATGCGTTCCTTGAGAAAGCTAAGTTGAAAGATGATGGTAGCAATTACACGGACTGGGTCCGTAACTTGAGGATTATCCTCATTGCTGCACAGAAGAATTACGTCCTGGAAGCACCGCTAGGTGCCAGGCCTCCTGCAAGAGCTACGCCAGAAGTTATGAACGTCTGGCAAAGCAAAGCTGATGACTACTCAATAGTTCAGTGTGCCATGCTTTACGGCTTAGAACCGGGACTTCAACGACGTTTTGAACGTCATGGAGCATATGAGATGTTCCAGGAGTTGAAGTTAATATTTCAAGCAAATGCCCGGATTGAGAGATATGAAGTCTCCAATAAGTTCTATAGCTGCAAGATGGAAGAGAATAGTTCTGTCAGTGAGCATATACTCAGAATGTCTGGGTATAATAATCACTTGATTCAACTGGGAGTTCAACTTCCGGATGATTGCGTCATTGACAGAATTCTTCAATCACTGCCACCAAGCTACAAGAGCTTCGTGATGAACTATAACATGCAAGGGATGGATAAGACGATTCCCGAGCTCTTCGCAATGCTAAAGGCAGCGGAGGTAGAAATCAAAAAGGAGCATCAAGTGTTGATGGTCAGTAAAACCACTAGTTTCAAGAAAAAGGGCAAAGGGAAGAAGAAAGGGAACTTCAAGAAGAACAGCAAGCAAGTTGTTGTTCAGGAGAAGAAATCCAAGTCTGGACCTAAGCCTGAAACAGAGTGCTTCTACTGTAAGCAGACTGGCCACTGGAAGCGGAACTGCCCCAAGTATTTGGCGGATAAGAAGGATGGCAAGGTTAACAAAGGTATATGTGATATACATGTTATTGATGTGTACCTTACTAATACTCGCAGTAGCACCTGGGTATTTGATACTGGTTCTGTTGCTAATATTTGCAACTCGAAACAGGGGCTACGGATTAAGCGAAGTTTGGCTAAGGACGAGGTGACGATGCGCGTGGGAAATGGTTCCAAAGTCGATGTGATCGCCGTCGGCACGCTACCTCTACATCTACCTTCGGGATTAGTTTTAGACCTAAATAATTGTTATTTGGTGCCAGCGTTGAGCATGAACATTATATCTGGATCTTGTTTAATGCGAGACGGTTATTCATTTAAATCAGAGAATAATGGTTGTTCTATTTATATGAATAATATCTTTTATGGTCATGCACCCTTGAAGAGTGGTCTATTTTTAATGAATCTCGATAGTAGTGATACACATATTCATAATGTTGAAGCCAAAAGATGCAGAGTTAATAATGACAGTGCAACTTATTTGTGGCACTGCCGTTTGGGTCATATCGGTGTAAAGCGCATGAAGAAACTCCATACTGATGGAATTTTGGAATCACTTGATTTTGAATCACTTGGTACTTGCGAACCGTGCCTTATGGGCAAGATGACCAAAACACCGTTCTCCGGAACTATGGAGAGAGCAACAGATTTGTTGGAAATCATACATACAGATGTATGTGGTCCGATGAATATTGAAGCTCGTGGCGGATATCGTTATTTTCTCACCTTCACAGATGATTTGAGCAGATATGGGTATATCTACTTAATGAAACATAAGTCTGAAACATTTGAAAAGTTCAAAGAATTTCAGAGTGAAGTTGAAAATCATCGTAACAAGAAAATAAAATTCCTACGATCTGATCGTGGAGGAGAATATTTGAGTTACGAGTTTGGTCTACATTTGAAACAATGCGGAATAGTTTCGCAACTCACGCCACCCGGAACACCACAGCGTAATGGTGTGTCTGAACGTCGTAATCGTACTTTATTAGATATGGTGCGAACTATGATGTCTCTTACTGATTTACCGCTATCGTTTTGGGGTTATGCTTTAGAGACGGCTGCATTCACTCTAAATAGGACACCATCGAAATCCGTTGAGACGACGCCTTTTGAACTATGGTTTGGCAAGAAACCAAAGTTGTCGTATCTTAAAGTTTGGGGTTGCGATGCTTATGTGAAGAAACTTCAACCTGATAAGCTCGAGCCTAAATCGGAGAAATGTGTCTTCATAGGATACCCAAAGGAGACCGTTGGGTACACCTTCTATCACAGATCCGAAGGCAAGATATTTGTTGCTAGAAATGGATCCTTTCTAGAGAAGGAGTTTCTCTCGAAAGATGTGAGTGGGAGGAAAGTAGAACTTGATGAGGTAACTGTACCTGCTCCCTTATTGGAAAGTAGATCATCGCAGAAATCAGTTTCTGTGACACCTACACCAAGTAGTGAGGAAGTTAATGATAATGATCATGAAACTTCAGATCAAGTTATTACTGAACTTCGTAGGTCAACTAGATCAAGATCCGCACCAGAGTGGTACGGTAATCCTGTTCTGGAGGTCATGTTACTAGACCATGGCGAACCTACGAACTATGAAGAAGCGATGGTGAGCCCAGATTCCGCAAAATGGCTTGAAGCCATGAAATCCGAGATGGGATCCATGTATGAGAACAAAGTATGGACTTTGGTTGACTTGCCCGATGGTCGGCAAGCCATTGAAAATAAATGGATCTTCAAGAAGAAGACTGACGCTGATGGTAATGTTACTGTCTATAAAGCTCGACTTGTTGCGAAAGGTTTTCGACAAGTTCAAGGAATTGACTACGATGAGACCTTCTCACCCGTAGCGATGCTTAAGTCTGTCCGAATCATGTTAGCAATTGCCGCATTTTATGATTATGAAATTTGGCAAATGGATGTCAAAACTGCGTTCCTGAATGGATTTCTGGAAGAAGAGTTGTATATGATGCAACCGGAAGGTTTTGTCGATCCAAAGGGAGCTAACAAAGTGTGCAAGCTCCAGCGATCCATTTATGGACTGGTGCAAGCCTCTCGGAGTTGGAATAAACGCTTTGATAGTGTGATCAAAGCATTTGGTTTTATACAGACTTTTGGAGAAGCCTGTATTTACAAGAAAGTGAGTGGGAGCTCGATAGCATTTCTGATATTATATGTGGATGACATATTACTGATTGGAAATGATATAGAATTTCTGGATAGCATAAAGGGATACTTGAATAAGAGTTTTTCAATGAAAGACCTCGGTGAAGCTGCATATATATTAGGCATTAAGATCTATAGAGATAGATCAAGACGCTTAATTGGACTTTCACAAAGCACATACCTTGACAAAGTTTTGAAGAAGTTCAAAATGGATCAAGCAAAGAAAGGGTTCTTGCCTGTACTACAAGGTGTGAGATTGAGTAAGACTCAATGCCCGACCACTGCAGAAGATAGAGAGAAAATGAAAGATGTTCCCTATGCTTCAGCCATAGGCTCTATCATGTATGCAATGCTGTGTACCAGACCTGATGTGTCCCTAGCTATAAGTTTAGCAGGGAGGTACCAAAGTAATCCAGGAGTGGATCACTGGACAGCGGTCAAGAACATCCTGAAATACCTGAAAAGGACTAAGGATATGTTTCTCGTATATGGAGGTGACAAAGAGCTCATCGTAAGGGGTTACGTTGATGCAAGCTTTGACACTGATCCGGACGATTCGAAATCGCAAACCGGATACGTATTTACATTGAACGGTGGAGCTGTCAGTTGGTGCAGTTCCAAGCAAAGTGTCGTGGCGGGATCTACGTGTGAAGCGGAATACATAGCTGCTTCGGAAGCAGCGAATGAAGGAGTCTGGATGAAGGAGTTCATATCCGATCTAGGTGTCATACCTAGTACATCGGGACCAATGAAAATCTTTTGTGATAATACTGGTGCAATTGCCTTAGCAAAGGAATCCAGATTTCACAAGAGAACCAAGCACATCAGAAGACGCTTCAATTCCATCCGGGATTTAGTCCAGGTGGGAGACATAGAAATTTGCAAGATACATACGGATCTGAATGTAGCAGATCCGTTGACTAAGCCTCTTCCACGAGCAAAACATGATCAGCACCAAGACTCCATGGGTGTAAGAATCATTACTATGTAATCTAGATTATTGACTCTAGTGCAAGTGGGAGACTGAAGGAAATATGCCCTAGAGGCAATAATAAAGTATTATATATTTCCTTATATCATGATAAATGTTTATTATTCATGCTAGAATTGTATTAACCGGAAACATAATACATGTGTGAATACATAGACAAACAGAGTGTCACTAGTATGCCTCTGCTTGACTAGCTCGTTAATCAAAGATGGTTATGTTTCCTAGCCATAGACATGAGTTGTCATTTGATTAACGGGATCACCTCATTAGGAGAATGACGTGATTGACATGACCCATTACGTTAGCTTAGCACCCGATCGTTTAGTATGTTGCTATTGCTTTCTTCATGACTTATACATGTTCCTATGACTATGAGATTATGCAACTCCCGTTTACCGGAGGAACACTTTGTGTGCTACCAAACGTCACAACGTAACTGGGTGATTATAAAGGTGCTCTACAGGTGTCTCCAAAGGTACTTGTTGGGTTGGCGTATTTCGAGATTAGGATTTGTCACTCCGATTGTCGGAGAGGTATCTCTGGGCCCACTCGGTAATGCACATCACTATAAGCCTTGCAAGCATTGTGACTAATGAGTTAGTTGCGGGATGATGTATTACGGAACGAGTAAAGAGACTTGCCGGTAACGAGATTGAACTAGGTATCGAGATACCGACGATCGAATCTCGGGCAAGTAACATACCGATGACAAAGGGAACAACGTATGTTGTTATGCGGTCTGACCGATAAAGATCTTCGTAGAATATGTGGGAGCCAATATGGGCATCCAGGTCCCGCTATTGGTTATTGACCGAAGAGGTGTCTCGGTCATGTCTACATAGTTCTCGAACCCAAAGGGTCCGCACGCTTAAAGTTACGATGACAGTTTTATTATGAGTTTATATGTTTTGATGTACCGAAGGTTGTTCGGAGTCCCGGATGTGATCACGGACATGACGAGGAGTCTCGAAATGGTCGAGACGTAAAGATTGATATATTGGACGACTATATTCGGACACCGGAAGTGTTCCGGAGAAGTTTCGGATTAAACCGGAGTGCCGGAGGGTTACCGGAACCCCCCGGGGAAGTATTGGGCCTTAGTGGGCCTTGAGGGGAGAGAGAGGGCAGCAGCCAGGAGGTGGTGCGCCCCCTCCCAGGAGGAGTCCTAGTTGGACTAGGAGAGGGGGGCGCAGCCCCCTTTCCCTCTCCCTCTCCCTCTCTTTCCTTCCCCCCTTCTTTTCCTAGTAGGACTAGGAAAGGGGAGTCCTACTCCTACTAGGAGGAGGACTCCCCCCCTCTCCTTGGCGCGCCCATAGGCAGCCGGCCTCCCCCTTGCTCCTTTATATACGGGGGCAGGGGGGCACCTCTAGACACACTTGATATACGATATTTTAGCCGTGTGCGGTGCCCCCCTCCACCAGATTACACCTCGATAATACCGTCGCGGAGCTTAGGCGAAGCCCTACGTCGGTGGAACATCATCATCGTCACCACGCCGTCGTGCTGACGAAACTCTCCCTCAACACTCGGCTGGATCGGAGTTCGAGGGACGTCATCGAGCTGAACGTGTGTAGAACTTGGAGGTGCCGTACGTTCGGTACTTGATCGGTCAGATCGTGAAGACGTACGACTACATCAACCGCGTTGTGATAACGCTTCCGCTGTCGGTCTATGAGGGTACGTGGACAACACTCTCCTCTCTCGTTTGCTATGCATCACCATGATCTTGCGTGTGCGTAGGAAATTTTTTGAAATTACTACGTTCCCCAACAGCCACGTAAAAACTTGCAACAACAATTAGAGGACATCTAACTTGTTTTTGCAGCATATGCCTTGTGATGTGATATGGCCAAAAGGATGTGATGAATGAAATATATGTGATGTATGAGATTGATCATGTTCTTGTAATAGGAATCACGACTTGCATGTCGATGAGTATGACAACCGGCAGGAGCCATAGGAGTTGTCTTTATTTTTTCTATGACCTGCGTGTCATTGAATAACGCCATGTAAATTACTTTACTTTATTGCTAAACGCGTTAGCCGTAGAAGTAGAAGTAATCGTTGGCGTGACAACTTCATGAAGACACGATGATGGAGATCATGATGATGGACATCATGGTGTCATGCCGGTGACGAAGATGATCATGGCGCCCCGAAGATGGAGATCAAAAGGAGCAAAATGATATTGGCCATATCATGTCACTATTTGATTGCATGTGATGTTTATCATATTTTGCATCTTATTTGCTTAGAACGACGGTAGCTTAAATAAGATGATCCCTCGCAATAATTTCAAGAAAGTGTTCCCCCTAATTGTGCACCGTTGCGAAGGTTCGTTGTTTCGAAGCACCACGTGATGATCGGGTGTGATAGATTCTAAAGTTCGAATACAACGGGTGTAAGCCAGATTTACACACGCAATACACTTAGGTTGACTTGACGAGCCTAGCATGTACAGACATGGCCTCGGAACACGGAAGACCGAAAGGTCGAGCATGAGTCGTATAGAAGATACGATCAACATGAAGATGTTCACCGATGTTGACTAGTCCGTCTCACGTGATGATCGGACACGGCCTAGTTGACTCGGATCATGTTTCACTTAGATGACTAGAGGGATGTCTATCTGAGTGGGAGTTCATTGAATAATTTGATTAGATGAACTTAATTATCATGAACTTAGTCTAAAATCTTTACAATATGTCTTGTAGATCAAATGGCCCACGTTCCCCTCAACTTCAACGCGTTCCTAGAGAAAACCAAGCTGAAAGATGATGGCAGCAACTATACGGACTGGGTCCGGAACCTGAGGATCATCCTCATAGCTGCCAAGATGATGGCAGCAACTATACGTCGATCCCTCGTTCGGAAACGAGAAAACCGAGTAATTTTCCGCACGGAACTCCGAATGTGCACTTTGATGGATTAAGCTTGATATCATACCTTCTGAGGTTGGCAAAAGTTTCAGCAAGGTCAGCCAACAGGTCGGAACCTTTACGTGACTTGACCACAATGTCATCCATGTATGCTTCCACATTCCGACTGATTTGAGTGAGTAAACACTTCTGAATCATCCTCATGAATGTGGCTCCAGCATTCTTCAGGCCGAATGGCATGGTGACATAACAGAAGCACCCAAATGGAGTGATGAAAGCTGTTTTTATCTCATCGGGTCCATACAATCGGATCTGATGATACCCGGAATAAGCGTCCAAAAAGGACAAGTGCTCGCACCCTGCAGTCGAGTCGACTATTTGATCGATGCGGGGGAGAGGAAAGTGATCTTTCGGGCAGGCCCGATTGATATGCTTGAAGTCAATGCACATGCGAAGTGAGTCGTCCTTCTTGGGGACCATGACAACATTAGCTAGCCACTCGGAGTGGTAAATCTCTCGGATAAGCTCGGCTGCTAGGAGCCGAGCCACTTTCACCGATTGATTTTCTCTTCTGTATGGCGGACCGTCGAAGATGTTCTTTGACTGGTTTCACTTTTGGGTCGACTCGCAAACGGTGCTCAGCCAGCCCCCTGGGAACACCCGGCATGTCAGAAGGTTTCCATGCAAAGATGTCCCAGTTCTCACGGAGGAACTGGATGAGCGCTTCTTCCTATTTGGAGTCGAGTGTTGTCGAAATGTGAGTCGGAGCAGCATTGGGATCGGTCGGGTGAATATGAATCGGCTTCGTTTCACTAGATGACTGAAATGCTGAATCCGTGGCACGCTTCTTAGCTCACAACAAATCACTCTGATCTGCTTTTTTTTATACTCCTGCAATTCCGCTACTGCCATTTGCGCATTGGCGATCTTTGAGCCCTTCTGGAAGCACTCTTCTGCCTTCTTCCGATTGCCAGTGATAGTGATCACTCCTTTAGGACCAGGCATCTTCAATTTGAGGTAAACATAACATGGTCGAGCCATGAAACGTGCATAAGCCGGCCTGCCCAGAATAGCATGATAAGCACTCTGGAAATCCACAACTTCAAACGTCAACTTTTCTTTGCGGTAATTCTTGAAATCACCGAAAACCACATCGAGGGCGATCTGGCCGAGTGACTCAGCCTTCTTGCCAGGAATAACTCCATGGAAACTCATATTGCTTTCACTGAGTCTTGACATTGGAATGCCCATTCCTTTCAAGGTCTCCGCATACAGTATATTAAGGCCACTGCCACCATCCATCAGAACCTTAGTCAACCGAGTGCCTTTGACGACTGGGTCGACCACCAACGCTTACCTCCCAGGGGTGGCTATGTGTGTTGGGTGATCAGACTAGTCGAATGTAATGGCAGTCTGAGACCACTTCAAATAACTGGGCGTCGCCGGAGCGACCATGTTCACTTCTCTGTTGATGACTTTCAGTCGACTTTTGCTCTCAACATCAGCAAAAATCATCAGAGTTGAATTGACGTGGGGGTAACCATCATCGTCCTCTTCCTTATCCTCAACTTTTTCTGATTCTTTCTCCTTCTCTTTGGGCTGTTTCTCTCGGAATTGCTGGATTAGGAGCCGACATTATCGAGTGGTATGTTTCGGGTAAATGAGATTACCCTCCTCATCTTTTTTGGTGTGAATGTGGCATGGTAAATCCAACACATCATTTCCATCTTGATCTTTTACTTTCTTGGGGTTCCATGGCCCTTTGGGCTTCCCCTTGAACTTTCCTTGAGTCACGGCTAAGGCTTCTCCGGGAGCAGCTGGCTCGGCTTTGCGCTTCTGCTTCCAACTGGAGTTCCCTCCCCCGGTTTCGTGGGTGACTGTTTTATGCTTGCCACTCCGGAACCGATCCTCCTCTTCACTATTAGCATACTTGGTGGCAATTTCCATCATTTGACTCAGAGACATATCTCCGGTCCGACCGAACTTCAGATTCAATTCTCGATACTTGATGCCTTCCTTGAAGGCACAAACTGCTTGGTGATCAAACACATTCTCCACCGTGTGGTGCAACGTGAGCCATCTCTGGATATAATCTCTCAAAGTTTCATTCGACTTCTGCACACAAGACTGTAGCTCTGTTAGCCCTGCTGGCCGTTTGCATGTACCTTCAAATGTTCTGACAAACACTCGGGCAAGCTCTTCCCAGCTATAAATACTGCCAGGTGCTAACTGATTCAACCACGCTCTGGCCGAGCCCTCTAACATCAGAGGAAGGTGCTTCATGGCCACTTCATCATGTTGGAAATATGCCTTAGAGGCAATAATAAAATGGTTATTATTATATTTCCTTGTTCATGATGATTGTCTATTGTTCATGCTATAATTGTATTAACTGGAAACCGTAATACATGTGTGAATACATAGACCACAACATGTCCCTAGTAAGCCTCTAGTTGACTAGCTCGTTGATCAATAGATGGTTATGGTTTCCTGACCATGGACATTGGATGTCATTGATAACGGGATCACATCATTAGGAGAATGATGTGATGGACAAGACCCAATCCTAAGCATAGCACAAGATCGTGTAGTTCATTTGCTAAGAGCTTTTCTAATGTCAAGTATCATTTCCTTAGACCATGAGATTGTGCAACTCCCGGATACCGTAGGAATCCTTTGGGTGTTCCAAACGTCACAACGTAACTGGGTGACTATAAAGGTGCACTACAGGTATCTCCGAAAGTGTCTGTTGGGTTGGCACGAATCGAGATTGGGATTTGTCACTCCGTATGACGGAGAGGTATCTCTAGGCCCACTCGGTAATGCATCATCATATTGAACTCAATGTGACTAAGGAGTTAGCCACGGGATCATGCGTTATGGAACGAGTAAAGTGACTTGCCGGTAACGAGATTGAACAAGGTATTGGGATACCGACGATCGAATCTCGGGCAAGTAACGTACCGATTGACAAAGGGAATTGAATACGGGATTGATTGAATCCTCGACATCGTGGTTCATCCGATGAGATCATCGAGGAGCATGTGGGAGCCAACATGGGTATCCAGATCCCGCTGTTGGTTATTGACCGGAGAGTCGTCTCGGTCATGTCTGCGTGTCTCCCGAACCCGTAGGGTCTACACACTTAAGGTTCGGTGACGCTAGGGTTGTAGAGATATTAGTATGCGGTAACCCGAAAGTTGTTCGGAGTCCCGGATGAGATCCCGGACGTCACGAGGAGTTCCGGAATGGTCCGGAGGTAAAGATTTATATATGGGAAGTCTTGTTTTGGTCGCCGGACAAGTTTCGCTCATTATCGGTATTGTACCGGGAGTGCCGAAAGGGGTCCGGGGGTCCACCAAGGGGGTCCACCTGCCCCGGGGGGGCACATGGGCTGTAGGGTGTGCGCCTTGGCCTATCTGGGCCAAGGGCACCAGCCCCAAGAGGCCCATGCGCCAAGAGATAAGGGAAAGGGAGAGTCCTAAAGGGGGAAGGCACCTCCTAGGTGCCTTGGGGAGGATGGACTCCCCCCCTGGCCGCACCCTTCCTTGGAGGAAGGGCCAAGGCTGCGCCCCCCCCCCTCTCCCTTGTCCCTATATATAGTGGGTGGGAGGGAGGGCAGCCGCACCCAAGCCCTGGCGCCTCCCTCTCCCTCCCGTGACACATCTCCCTCCTCCCGCAGCGCTTGGCGAAGCCCTGTTGAAATCCCGCTACTTCCACCACCACGCCGTCGTGCTGCTGGATCTCCATCAACCTCTCCTCCCCCCTTGCTGGATCAAGAAGGAGGAGACGTCGCTGCTCCGTACGTGTGTTGAACGCGGAGGTGCCGTCCGTTCGGCGCTAGGATCATCGGTGATTTGGATCACGACGAGTACGACTCCATCAACCACGTTCTCTTGAACGCTTCCGCTCGCGATCTACAAGGGTATGTAGATGCACTCCTCTCTCTCGTTGCTACAATCTCCTAGATTGATCTTGGTGACACGTAGGAAAATTTTGAATTATTGCTACGTTCCCCAACAGTGGCATCATGAGCCAGGTCTATGCGTAGATTCTATGCACGAGTAGAACACAAAGTAGTTGTGGGCGATGATTTGTTCAATTTAGTTGCCGTTACTAGTCTTATCTTGATTCGGCGGCATTGTGGGATGAAGCGGCCCGGACCGACCTTACACGTACTCTTACGTGAAACAGGTTCCACCGACTGACATGCACTTGATGCATAAGGTGGCTAGCGGGTGTCTGTCTCTCCCACTTTAGTTGGATCAGATTCGATAAAAAGGGTCCTTATGAAGGGTAAATAGCAATTGGCATATCACCGTTGTGGCTTTTGCGTAGGTAAGAAACGTTCTTGCTAGAAACCCATAGCAGCCACGTAAAACATGCAACAACAATTAGAGGACGTCTAACTTGTTTTTGCAGGGTATGCTATGTGATGTGATATGGCCAAAAGGATGTGATGAATGATATATGTGATGTACGAGATTTATCATGTTCTTGTAATAGGAATCACGACTTGCATGTCGATGAGTATGACAACCGGCAGGAGCCATAGGAGTTGTCTTAATTTATTGTATGACCTGCGTGTCAATGAAAACGCCATGTAATTACTTTACTTTATTGCTAACCGTTAGCCATAGTAGTAGAAGTAATAGTTAGCGAGACAACTTCATGAAGACACGATGATGGAGATCATGATGATGGAGATCATGGTGTCATGCCGGTGACGAAGGTGATCATGCCGCGCCTCAAAGATGGAGATCAAAGGCGCAAGATGATATTGGCCATATCATGTCACTTTATGATTTGCATGTGATGTTTGTCATGTTTACATCTTATTTGCTTAGAACGACGTTAGCATAAATAAGATGATCCCTCACTAAAATTTCAAGAGATGTGTTCCCCCTAACTGTGCACCGTTGCGAAGGTTCGTTGTTTCGAAGCACCACGTGATGATCGGGTGTGATAGATTCTAACATTCGCATACAACGGGTGTTGACGAGCCTAGCATGTACAGACATGGCCTCGGAACACAAGCAAAACACTTAGGTTGACTTGACGAGCCTAGCATGTACAGACATGGCCTCAGAACACAAGAGACCGAAAGGTCGAACATGAGTCGTATAGTAGATACGATCAACATGGAGATGTTCACCGATGATGACTAGTCCGTCTCACGTGATTATCGGACACGGCCTAGTCGATTCGGATCATGTATCACTTAGATGACTAGAGGGATGTCTATCTAAGTGGGAGTTCATTAAATAATTTGATTAGATGAACTTAATTATCATGAACATAGTCAAAAGGTCTTTGCAAACAATGTCGTAGCTTACGCTTTAGTTCTACTAAGATATGTTCCTAGAGAAAATTTAGTTGAAAGTTGATAGTAGCAATTATGCGGACTGGGTCCGTAAACTGAGGAGTGTCCTCATTGCTGCACAGAAGGCTTATGTCCTTAATGCACCGCTCGGTGTACTGAACCTCGAGCGTCGTTTGTGGATGTTGTGAACATCTGACATACACGTTTTGATGACTACGTGATAGTTCAGTGCGTAATGTTAAAACGGTATAGAATTGAGGCACCGAAGACGTTTTTGAAACGTCGCAGAACATATGAGATGTTCCAAAGACTGAAATTGGGATTTCAGACTAGTGCCCACGTCAAGAGGTATGAGACCTCTGACAAGTTTCTTAACCTGCAAACTAAGGGAGAAAAGCTCAATCGTTGAGCATGTGCTCAGATTGTCTGAGTACTACAATCGCTTGAATTGAGTGGGAGTTAATCTTCCAGATGAGATAGTGATGGTTCTCCATAGTCACTGCCACCAAGCTATTAGAGCTTCGTGATGAACTATAACATATCAGGGATGGACATGATGATCCTTGAGCAACTCGCGATGTTTGACACCGCGAAAGTAGAAATCAAGTTGGAGCATCAATTGTTGATGGTTAGTAAAACCACTAGTTTCAAGAAGGGCACGGGCAACAAGGGATACTTCATGAAACGGCAAATCAGTTGCAGCTCTAGTGAAGAAACCCAAGGTTGAACCCAAACCCGAGACTAAGTGCTTCTGTAATGAGGGGAACGATCACTGAAGCAGAACTACCCTAGATACTTGGTAGATGAGAAGGTAGGCAAGGTCGACCGAAGTATATTGGATATACATTATATTAATGTGTACTTTACTAGTACTCCTAGTAGCACCAGGGTATTAGATACCGGTTCGGTTGCTAAGTGTTGGTAACTCGAAATAAAGGGCTACGGAATAAACGGAGACTAGCTAAAGGTGAGATGACGATATGTATTGGAAGTGTCTCCAAGGTTGATGTGATCAAGCATCGCATGCTCCCTCTACCATCGAGATTGGTGTTAAACCTAAATAATTGTTATTTGGTGTTTGCGTTGAGCATAGACATGATTGGATTATGTTTATCGCAATACGATGATTCATTTAAGGAGAATAATGGTTACTCTGTTTATTTGAGTAATAGCTTCAATGGTCTTGCACCTAAAATAAATGGTTTATTGAATCTCGATCGTAGTGATACACATGTTCATGCCAAAAGATATAAGATAGTAATGATAGTACCACATACTTGTGGCACTGCTATTTGAGTCATATTGGGATAAAACGCATGAAGAAGCTCCATGTTGATGGATCTTTGGACTCACTCATTTTTGAAAAGATTGAGACATGCGAACCATGTCTATTGGTATATATGCATGAAGAAACTCCATACAGATGGATCGTTTGGACTCACTTGTTTTTGAATCACTTGAGACATGCAAATCATACCACATGGGCAAGATGACTGAAAGGCCTCGTTTTCAGTAAGATGGAACAAGAGAGCAACTTGTTGGAAGTAATACATTTGATGTGTGCAGTCCAATGAGTGCTGAGGCATGTAGTGGATATCGTTATGTTCTTACTTCACAGATGATTTGAGTAGATGCTGAGTGTATTTACTTGATGAAACACAAGTCTGAATTATTGAAAGGTTCAAGTAATTTCAGAGTTAAGTTGAAGATCGTCGTGACAAGAGGATAAAATGTCTGTGATATGATCATAGAGATGAATATCTGAGTTACGAGTTTGGCACACAATTAAGAAATTGTTTCATGACTAATACCGCCTGGAACACCATAGTGTGATGGTGTGTCCGAACATCATAACTGCACCCAATTGGATATGGTGCATACCATGATGTCTCTTGTCAAATTACCACTATCGTTTATGGGCTAGGCATTAGAGATAACCGCATTCACTTTAAATAGGGCACCACGGAATTCCGTTGAGACGACACCGTATGAACTATGGTTTAGAGAAACCTAAGCTGTCGTTTCTTAAAATTTTGGGGCTGCAACGCTTATGTGAAAAAGTTTCAGGCTGATAAGCTCGAACCCAAAGCGGATAAATGCATCTTCATAGAATACCCAAAACAGTTGGGTATACCTCCTATTTCAGATCTGGAAGCAAAAGTGATTGTTTCTAGAAACGGGTCCTTTATCAAGGAAAAGTTTCTCTCGAAAGAATTGAGTGGGAGGATGGTGGAGACTTGATGAGGTTATTGAACCATGACTTCAACTAGTGTGTAGCAGGGCACAAGAAGTTGTTCCTGTGGCACCTACACTAATTGAAGTGGAAGCTTATGATAGTGATCATGAAACTTCGGATCAAGTCACTACCAAACCTCGTAGGTCGACAAGGATGCGTACTACTTCAGAGTGGTACGTAATCCTGTCTTGGAAGTCATGTTGCTAGACAACAATGAACCTACGAGCTATGGAGAAGCGATGGTGGGCCCAGATTCCGACGAATGGATCGAGGCCATAAAATCCGAGAGAGGATCCATGTATAAAAACAAAGTATAGACTTTGGAAGAACTACTTGATGGTCATAAGGCTGTTGGGTGCAGATGGATTTTAAAAGGAAGACGGACAATGATGGTAAATGTCACCATTAAGAAAGCTCGACTTGTCATTAAGATGATTTCCGACAAGTTCAAGGAGTTGACTACGATGAGACTTTCTCACTCGTAGCGATGCTAAGAGTCTGTTGGAATTATATTAGCAGGTACTGCATTATTTATGAAATCTTGCAGATAGGATGTCAAAATATTGTTTCCTCGACGATTTTCTTGAGGAAAGGTTGTATGTGATACAACCAGAAGGTTTTGTCAATCCTGAAAGATGCTAACAAGTATGCAAAGCTCTAGCAATCCTTCTAAGGACTGGAGTAAGCATCTCGGAGTTGGAATGTACGCTTTGATGAGATGATCAAAGATTTTGGGTTTTTACAAAGTTTATGAGAAACTTGTATTTCCAAAGAAGTGAGTGGGAGCACTATAGAATTTTTGATGAGTATATGTTGTTAACATATTGTTGATCAGAAATGATGTAGAATTTCTAGAAAGCATACAGGGTTATTTGAAAAGTGTTTTTCAATGGAAAACCTGGATTAAGCTACTTGAACATTGAGCATCAAGATCTATAAGGATAGATCAAAAACGCTTAATAGTACTTTCAAATGAATGCATACCGTGACAGGATTTTGAAGGAGTTCAAAATAGATCAGCAAAGAAGGAGTTCTTGGTTGTGTTACGAGGTGTGAGTATTGAGTAAGACTCAAGACCTGACCACGGCAGAAGAGAGAGAAAGGACGAAGGTCGTCCCCTATGCTTTAGACGTAGGCTCTACAGTATGCTATGCTGTGTACCGCACCTGAAGTGTGCCTTGCCATGAGTCAGTCAAGGGGTACAAGAGTGATCCAGGAATGGATCACATGACAGCGGTCGAACTTATCCTTAGTAACTAGTGGACTAAGGAATTTTCTCGATTATGGAGGTAGTAAAAGAGTTCGTCGTAAAGGGTTACGTCGATGCAAACTTTGCACTAATTCGGATGACTCTGAGTAGTAAACCGGATTTGTATAGTAGAGCAGTTATTTGGAATAGCTCCAAGTAGCGCGTGGTAGGTACATCTACAAAGATGACATAGAGATTTATAAAGCACACACGGATCTGAAAGGTTCAGACCCGTTGACTAGTAACCTCTCTCACAGGCGAGATATGAACAAACCCCATGGGTATTGGATTCATTACAATCACATGGTGATGTGAACTAGATTATTGACTCTAGTAAACTCTTGGGTATTAATCACATGGCGATGTGAACTAGATTATTGACTCTAGTGCAAGTGAGAGACTGTTGGAAATATGCCCTAGAGGCAATAATAAAATGGTTATTATTATATTTCCTTGTTCATGATGATTGTCTATTGTTCATGCTATAATTGTATTAACTGGAAACCGTAATACATGTGTGAATACATAGACCACAACATGTCCCTAGTAAGCCTCTAGTTGACTAGCTCGTTGATCAATAGATGGTTATGGTTTCCTGACCATGGACATTGGATGTCATTGATAACGGGATCACATCATTAGGAGAATGATGTGATGGACAAGACCCAATCCTAAGCATAGCACAAGATCGTGTAGTTCGTTTGCTAAGAGCTTTTCTAATGTCAAGTATCATTTCCTTAGACCATGAGATTGTGCAACTCCCGGATACCGTAGGAATGCTTTGGGTGTTCCAAAAATCACAACATAACTGGGTGACTATAAAGGTGCACTACAGGTATCTCCGAAAGTGTCTGTTGGGTTGGCACGAATCGAGATTGGGATTTGTCACTCCGTATGACGGAGAGGTATCTCTGGGCCCACTCGGTAATGCATCATCATATTGAGCTCAATGTGACTAAGGAGTTAGCCACGGGATCATGCGTTACGGAACGAGTAAAGTGACTTGCCGGTAACGAGATTGAACAAGGTATTGGGATACCGACGATCGAATCTCGGGCAAGTAACGTACCGATTGACAAAGGGAATTGAATACGGGATTGATTGAATCCTCGACATCGTGGTTCATCCGATGAGATCATCGAGGAGCATGTGGGAGCCAACATGGGTATCCAGATCCCTCTGTTGGTTATTGACCGGAGAGTCGTCTCGGTCATGTCTGCGTGTCTCCCGAACCCGTAGGGTCTACACACTTAAGGTTCGGTGACGCTAGGGTTGTAGAGATATTAGTATGCGGTAACCCGAAAGTTGTTCGGAGTCCCGGATGAGATCCCGGACATCACGAGGAGTTCCGGAATGGTCCGGAGGTAAAGATTTATATATGGGAAGTCTTGTTTTGGTCGCCGGAAAAGTTTCGCGCATTATCGGTATTGTACCGGGAGTGCCGAAAGGGGTGCGGGGGTCCATCAAGGGGGTCCACCTGCCCCGGGGTGGCACATGGGCTGTAGGGGTGTGCGCCTTGGCCTATATGGGCCAAGGGCACCAGCCCCAAGAGGCCCATGCGCCAAGAGATAAGGGAAAGGGAGAGTCCTAAAGGGGGAAGGCACCTCCTAGGTGCCTTGGGGAGGATGGACTCCCCCCTCCCCTGGCCGCACCCTTCCTTGGAGGAAGGGCCAAGGCTGCGCCCCCCCCCCTCTCCCTTGGCCCTATATATAGTGGGGGGAGGGAGGGCAGCCGCACCCAAGCCCTGGCGCCCCCCTCTCCCTCCCGTGACACATCTCCCTCCTCCTGCAGCGCTTGGCGAAGCCCTGTTGGAATCCCGCTACTTCCACCACCACGCCTTCGTGCTGCTAGATCTCCATCAACCTCTCCTCCCCCCTTGCTGGATCAAGAAGGAGGAGACGTCGCTGCTCCGTACGTGTGTTGAACGCGGAGGTGCCGTCCGTTCGGCGCTAGGATCATCGGTGATTTGGATCACGACGAGTACGACTCCATCAACCCCGTTCTCTTGAACGCTTCCGCTCGCGATCTACAAGGGTATGTAGATGCACTCCTCTCTCTCGTTGCTAGCATCTCCTAGATTGATCTTGGTGACACGTAGGAAAATTTTGAATTATTGCTACGTTCCCCAACACATCATTGCCACCACCAATCTGCGCAGCCACTCGGTAGTCCTCAAGCCAAGTGTTAGGCTTGGACTCACCAGTGAACTTGCTGACTCCAGTCGCCAACCTGAAGTTGGGAGGAATCACTGCTGCTCTGATGGCTCTGCTGAAACACTCGGGACCTGAAACATGCACCCTGCTGCCGGTCGGGTAATCCCTATCGTGGCCATCTCTGTGTGCTCTGTTCCTTTCAACCAGACCTTGAACGAGAATGGATCTCGTGTCAAAGCCCGGCTCCCGGGGGTCGACTAGAATCCTTCGCCCACCACTGTGAGGGCGCCTGTCATCGTGTTGCCGAGGCGCGTATGACCCACTCCTTGGGGGAGGCGTGGGTACTCGACGACGATCATACTGCTCACGGTTTCTGTACTGATCCTGTCGATCTCCACGTCCCTCACGCCTTGGAGGTGATCTTCGGCTGTGAGCCGACTGAACTGTGTCTGCCATTGCAGGTCTACTATGAATCCTATTCTGAGACTGTGACACTGTTGTGTTCTGCTCCCCCGCTGCCCAGAGCAAAGCCCGAATCTGCATCAAACCCCTACCAGCCTCCGACTGGGAAGGCTGAATCGACTCTGCTATTCGGGCAGCAGCTGTGAGATTCTGGATCGGAGTTCGATATACCTGGGTTGGAGGCGGAAAAAGTTGTCGTCGACTGGATTCAGGAACTCGCTGCCGAGCACGCTTGTCGAGTGCGTGTTGGAGATTCTCCAGTCGAGTGCGCTCAGCCAAGTTGGCCAGGCGCACCTCCTCCAAGGCCCGGGCCTCGGGGGTTTCTCCAACGATAGGAGTGTGAAGTGCATC
This sequence comes from Triticum aestivum, assembly GCF_018294505.1. Classification (NCBI taxonomy): domain Eukaryota; kingdom Viridiplantae; phylum Streptophyta; class Magnoliopsida; order Poales; family Poaceae; genus Triticum; species Triticum aestivum. The sequence continues at coordinate 57,544,765 of NC_057811.1, forward strand.
CATGTTACGACAGCGAAGCTCTTCCCTCTGCTGTGAAGAGAGGGGCTCGGGGCCTCCGCCATCACCACCGTCGTCGCGGGGGAAGCCAGGAGGACTGCGCGGTCCGTTGACCATCAGGACTTCCGCTGCGGGGTCACTGCTGTCGCACTCGGATGCGGTCTCAACGGAGCCAGTCGAACAGGCCGTAGAGAGTTTCGTCGGGCTCGATTGCCGCGACTTGGGGGTGGCCGACTGGCGAGCCACCGCGTGCCTCATCCACCGTTGGAGCCTCGACCGACCGGAACGCTTGTGCCGGCAGGCAGCAGGGAGTGAAGACGCCACCGGAGCCGACCGATACTGGGTCGACGGCTGCCTCAGGCGGACGCACGCGCGAAAGTGCGTTGCCCCGCGGACGGGGAGCGCCTCGACGTCGAGTGGAGCTTCTTGGAGCCAAGCGGAGTCGTCGGCGACGAACACGAGCGCGCCGAGACGGATCTCGCGGCCCTCGGCCAATCCTCCGCCTGAAACCATGCTGATGGGGATCGGAAAAATTGCAACTTCTCCAACAAGTCGCTAAGACACCGGCCCCACGGTGGGCGCCAACTGTCGTGGTTCTAAGTCTGACAGTAGAATGGGGGGTAGGGATGTAGAGGCAAGATCCTAGCTATGGAGAAGCTGTACGCACGAATTTTACGAGTTCAGGCCCTTCTCGGATGAAGTAACAGCCCTACGTCTCGGAGCCCGGTGGCGGTCGACTGGATTATATGCGTGTGTGTTACAGGGGTGCGAACCCTTGTGCATGTGGAGGGGGTGGCTTATATAGAGTGCGCCAGCACCCCGACCAACCCACGTTACAAGGGATTTAAGGTACATCAAGAGGGGGCGTTACTGGTAACGTACGTAATAAAGTGTTATAAATGGCTATTAAGTCTAGGAGTTAACTCGACCGTTGCTGTGTAGAGTGACTTTAGGTCTTCTGTCCGTCGAGTGTTTCTTGTTACGGTCGAGTGATCTTGATTCCTCCGAGTGGAAATGTTTCTGGTCAAGTGGGTGATGGTACCCCTCGAATGCTTCTGCCTTTAGAGTGATGTCCTTGGAGAGGGTATTTAGGTCAGGCATGTGACCCCATCCTAGATACATGTCCTCATCACACGCGTCTTTTGACGCGGTTGTTGGAGATGCTCTAAGCTCCTTCCTTGTTTCTAAACACCACTCCTGACCCTCCCTCTGTCACCCATCTTGGACATTGCACCATCGACATTGACTTTGATACATCCTGGGTCTGGTGGTTCCCATTTTTGCACCGGAGCTTGATGGCCTTGCTCCTTCGCCCATGCATGTTCTGCCATTCCTCCATATGCTTCACCACTGATAATGCAATGTCCACTTAACACTCTACTTGACGCTCTCTCAGCACACAAAATTGACCCTTGCGGGGCTCATGCAAGTGGTATCCTTTAGAGCATCTCCAACAGCCGCGCGCGGGGTAAATTGGCTTTTTAGCGCGCGCGGGACATTTTCGCGCGCTCCATCGGTGGCGAGAAACTAGCGCGTGCAGGAAACGATTGCGCGCGCGCAGGAAAAGGCGGCCGCTCGCGTGCTAGATTTGGCGCACCGCGTCCGGCGCGCCTATAAATTGCAGCGCCCTCTGCCGCTCTCTCCATCTCTTCATCGCCCTCTGCCGCCCTCTGCCGCCGACACACCACCACCGCGCCACCATGCCGCCTCGCCGCCGGGGAGGTTCGGGCTACCGCGGCGTCCGCGTGCGTCCGTCCGGCACCTACTCCGTCTCGATCCGGTTGGGCGGCGGTGTGCGCCTCGGCCTCGGAACCTTCGACACCGCCCAGGATGGCGCCCGCGCGTATGACGCTGCGGCGTGGCGCCTCCGGCGGTCCCGTTGGGACATAAACTTCACCGACGTGGCGACGCGGGAGCGGGCACAGGAGTTGGCGCCTTTCCCGTGGCTTATCACCGACGAGGATCGGCGCAAAAACCGGAGGCGGGAGCGCCGTCTCAGTCTGGCCGAGATGGACGAGGAAGCCATGGCGCTGTGGAGGCAACGCTTCCCGCAAGATATCATCAACGAGGGACAGTTCTTTGTCGAGAGGAGGGCAGAGAGAGAGGAGAGGAGGAAGGAGCGAGCCGCCTATCGCGAGGACAAGCGAACGCGGAGGGCGGTCGCTAAATACAACGAAGCTAGGAGATGCGTCCTCTTGGGACTCCGGCGACGAACGTTTCCTTACTCCTACGCTCCGACGTCGGAGGAGGACATCACCGAGGCAGATCCGAGTCGGACGAGTAGTAGTAGTTTTTCGTTTTATATTTCGGTATCTACGGAACCAAATATGTATCGAATCATAGTAGGAAAAAATAGATAAAATATAGAGCGCCTGCTGGAGCAGCGTGGGCGCGCTTTAATTTGCGGCGACAGCTGGAGCCAGCGCACCGCCGCGCGCAAAAGCTGGCTAACCCGGCGCTGTATTCTGACTTTTAGCGCGCGGTGCGTTGCGCAGCTGTTGGAGATGCTCTTAGTAAGTTGCTCTCCGGTTTTTCTCTGGTTGGTCACAAATCGAATGCCCTTTGGTGGGGTCACTCTCAAGTGTTTTTAACTTGGTTTTGGTTGGTTTTCAATTTATTTTTGGGCTTTTTCTTCATTTTGTTGCTTTCTTTTTAATTTTTTAGAATACAAAAAAGTTGCAAATACCTGTACACTCCTAGTGCAAAGGCTTAAACATTTTTTAAACTTACATTAACATTTATGAAAAATAGTTGAACAACTTTTCAACTGCATCGGAACTTTCTAAATTACAGCAAAAACTCATTAAAACTAGAATATTCTTTTAAGAATTATTACTCTTATTTAAATATCATTTTAAGTATTTTTAAATCTTGATAGAATTATTCAAAAAAGTTGAATGTGTATTTTAAAATGTTCAATGTGTATTTTAAAAAATTCAACATGTAGTTAGAAAATTAACAAGAAATTATTTAAGAAAATTGTGTATTAATAAAAAATCATATTTTAAGAAAAGTTAGGTAAAATAGGGAAAATATTAGTTCATGTAATTAATTAATATTATAATTTTTCAAAATGGTCATTGTGCGAAAGAAAAATGTTCAATGATATTTGAATAAATATTCACTGTGTATTTGGAAAATGTTCAACATTATTAGAAAGATGCTCATTGTTATTTTAGAAAATGTCCAACCTGTATGACAAAGGTGGTCACTACTGATTTTTTTTGTGTATTATAAAATATTCAACCTATATTTAAACAACTCCCATGTATAAAAATATATGAACCAATTCCGTGTATTTGTCAAAAAATATACATTTCATTATAGAAAGGAATACAAGAGCAAATGTAAACGGAAAACAGAAAAGGAGGAATGAAATAATAATGAAAAATAAAAAGAAACACCAAAAGGAAGAAAAACAGAAAGAAAGAGAATGCATGCCATGATTCCACAAGAATTGGTTATCTTCTTAAAACAAGCTTTGCAAAAACCAATTGCCTTGCGTATCCAAACAACCACCAAAGGTGGAGTATTTTGATCATGGATGCGCCAGAGCGTCAGTCCAGGGTTCCACGCTAGTCGAGGCCTGTCCTAAGAAACAGAACTACTCCCGTTCAAAGGCCTCGAGCATGGCGAACATTCTGTTTCCATCCTCGCGCGCTCTTCGCTCCAGGCGTGGGGACCAGCGACATCACGTTCAGGGCGGCTGATCCGAGAGATCACCGGCATCGCCGGGCGCGGCCTCGGGACCACGCGATTGGCCTCGTATTCCTATTCCGAGGAAAAAGGACAGACGTCTTCGATTCGATCAGGCGGCGCCATGATTCCGACGGAGACGACAGCCGTCGTTCGCGCGCGCTCTGATCGAACGCAACGCAACGATGGAAGGAAGGGAAGCAGCCATGAAGAGCCAGAAGAAAGGACCGCCGTCTTCGATCAAATTTTCTGTGGGTTTCTAACCAAGTTGCGATCGAAATTACACTAATCTATAGGAACAGAGGTTGCTCGGGGAAGAACGGCCGGGCGCGCCATTGGCGGAGCCTTTTGCATGTGGTACCATGTTGAATGCAGATCCTAAATTCCCTCGCAAAAGAAAAAATGCACATCCTTTTTTTGTTGAAACTAAAAAAAATGCAGATCCTAAATTGTGCGCATATGCACAGTCTCCCCAAAATGTGTTGGGATCCAAGACCGAAGCGAGTTATAAAAGTGCGGAAAGACGTCCAAAAATGCTAATGGTGGTCGACCACCATGGTGAACGTTTTCAAAATACAAATTTTCATATCGCGATTTCTTTTTAATTTTCACACGTGGCATATACACAAAAAGACAAATACGTATTTTCAAAATGGGCAGACATATTTTGTTGTTGGCCTGGAATTTTTATTTTTTGTACAACTTATAAATCACATTTTTTTTCAAACGAACTTTCACACATTCGTGTCCATGAAAAAAAATAGATTTTTTTTTTCAAAACTTTGAAATGGGCTCTTTGATTTTTCGAAAAAAGAACATCCTTCATCCTGGTCATCCACCAAAAGCCCGCACTTGGAAAGACGTATAGTTTCTGATTTTATTGTTGCACCACTGGTCGAACATATCTTGCATTTTCTTGACAGATGGTGGATTGAAATAAAGCATCAAAGGATAAAAAATATAAAGAGCACAAACCTAGCATGCACACAATCAATATCAACGCACATGCGAACTAAAAAAATCACACCAACAACTAGCAAAGTAAAACAGATGGTAGCTATAGCATGATGGAGTAAAACGAAAACAACTCCTAAGCGATCAAAACAATGCTCAACAATTTACAACATCAATCATATCACCAACCATCTCATGACTTCACCGATACTACGAGAGGATTCACCGGCACATGCGCCGCTATCATCAGATCCAACCACCGAACTTCAGATCATGTGTTCCTTTCTTTTTGCGAAAACATCATGGGTTTACACCCTGAAGAATAAGTCCGAGAAAATCCGAGCAATGTCTTCAACAAGGTAACAACACAAGAAACATAACAATTGACATATATAACCAATAAAGGTCAAACCTCGAGTTCCCCCCTATAGCTCGAGGCCGATACTTGAGGTGCACCACTAAGGGTGTGTTCAGTTCAGGTAACCGACTGGAATGGAACGGGTCGGACGTGTTCCTAGGCCTTGTTCGTGCGTTTGGTACACAACTGGAACAGTAACCAACTCGTGCCCGCAAACCGAATATTCGGCCAAGATCCGGAACCTGCTCGTACCTCCAAATCGACGGAACCACGCAGAACCACTCGCTCTCACATCTCGCTTCCGAAAGCCCCTCCTCGTGCGCCGCTTCTCCCTCGTCTCTTGTTCTCTCGATCTGCACCGCCGGCTCTCCTCTCTCGATCTGCGCCGCCTCCACCTCGTCTCTTCCTCTCCCGATGTGCCCCACAACAAGGGAATAGGATGGGGTGGTAGGCCGACGAAAAGCAGGTGCGGCGGGCGAGCGGTTGCGGGCCGGCCGGCGAGTGGTTGAGGAGCGGCGGCGGCAAGCATCGACGTCTAGTTCCGATTCAGATGGGATCCTGGGCATAGCAACAGTGCCAAGCAGCAGTATTAGGTAGCAATGGCAGATCGGCGGCGAGCAATTTGACGGGGAGCAGAGCAGCGGCGGCCAGCTCGCCTCCCTTCCTGTCGCTTGGGTAGCTGTGGCTGAAGCTTGGGTACGGCCTGCAGGTGGTGGCGATGATTTGGCGGGCGGCGGGGTTGGATTAGCGGCCACACCTATGCAACGACGGAGCCCAAACCTAGCCAGATAGCATTGCTCGTTTACTGCTCGTGTGTGTATAACTTGAAAATGGGCAGGTGTTTAATACAAATGAAATACGATACAACTTTGAATAAATTGCAACTGAAAATGCAAATTAGTGATGTGAAAATTTTATAGATATGCTATTGGAAACATCATCATTCCTATACAAGTAATTTGAATTAAATTCATCACATTCTAATATTTTATCTGCTCAACCAAACACCAAGACGGAACCATTTCATTCCATCTTGTTATCTTCACCAAACACAAGAACGGAACCGTTCCATTCCACTTGGTTCCTCAATCAAACACACCCTAAATCAAAGTCATCATGTGTCGTCACCATCACTTTCCCCAATCCCAGCAGCAACAAGCATAGCATGGTCTCGACTTGAGATATGAATTTATTCTACATTTTGGAACGAGTAAATATAGATATGATAATTTGAAGACACGGAGGATAGGAAGCTAAGGTGAACAATAAAACTACATGTAAGTTGAGGAAAGGTTTTTAGCCTACATAGCAATGGCATAGTCTTCGCATTACTCCACCATCATCTTAGAGCATATACAACTAGACTGAGCAAATATGACCCCCTAAACATCCACGGACATGTCCGGACGCGTCCGCTGACAGAGTCGGCCCACCCATCATTTGTCCGCCATTTCAACCACATCCATGTTTTCATCATATGTACAACATATTACATGAAACAAACAAGGAAACTACCCTAATTCTATTCGTCGTCATCGAAGATTTAGACGGCCCCCTTGCCAGACATACCGGCCCTGTGGTCATTGGCGGAAGGGCGAAGCCTTGGCTTCTCTTCCTTGTTGTCAATGTCTGTGAGGAGGAGCCGCTCCCGCCTCATGTTGGTGAGGTGGACGACAACTATTTGACTCCACCTCCCGGTCGGGTTGGATCGAGTCGAGGATGATCGCTTGCTCCGCCTCGAACTACAACGTCGCCTCCACGGCTTGAGTGTGTTCGAACTCCGCCTCCGCGTCCTCTATGCAAATCCGTCGTGCTCTACCTCCATGCCTGACGCCTCCTCTGCAGTGTGAGCGACCCGATGTGGCGGACGTGTCCGAACTTCCTTATATCCGCCACAATATAGGCTAGATACGAGAGGTGCCGAACAGACTCGTTTCGGTTGGCTTTGAAAGGTCCGGTTGAGTGACGATTTTGTGACCTGGCCCTGTCCGGAAACGGGGGTTCCGATTGTAGATGCTCTTGGGGAGTCTCTTCAGTCTTTTATTACTTTTGTAGGATTGCCGGATTACAAACTGTGTATGTGTTGTGTGCCTCGAACCCCCTTATTAGAAGAAAAATAAAGACTGCGTCCCTTGAAAACAGAAGACGTTGGACCACCGCCAGAAAAATGGGATGGTTGCTGCTGTGCAATCCCAGCCTTCTCCGGAGCGGACGAGAACCAGCAATGTCGCTATAGTCATGTGACAGTGTGGCATGGACGTACATATGGGCGCACGAGCGGCAGCGCGATGAGCTACGTCGTCGTCCCTTGTTCACGACGCCGACCGGCATGGCGCATCCGGCACCAAGGGGGCACACGATTTCCCCATGAAAAGGAAGGACGCCACATTGCAATCGCTCGTAGGTTCGTCCTTCCCTTTTACCGGCCAGACAGATGCGCTGCATCACAAAATTCAGTCATCAGAGAACCAACAGTTGACATCAATCAATCACCGGCACTGCCGGATGAACATGTGTGCTCCTGTTTCTGGGTAACCTGAACCGTCAGTTGCTGTGACTGAACGGCGAGCAAAGCAGATGACTGGCGGTACCTGCCGACAGCAAAAGGGACGCTTGTGGAGCGTCGCCCGTGCCCAAACAGGGCCAAATTAAGACACACTCCTGCACATGAGGAGAGAGATGGTACACCCCATTAATCAGTTAATTACTATTAGCACGTACCAAGGTTACAGTGACCTTGAAAAGCTTTCTGCAGCGGGATGGTGGTGGATAGATGAACGGGAGACGCTCCACAAGCCGGCTGGGCGACACATGCGCAGCTAAGAGCATTTGGGCTCCTCAAACTCGCTTCAAATGCCAGGACGGCCCGCCTGGTCGTTGATCTGTTATGGAATTTTGACCCAAAGGAACGTCTCAAACGAGTTTCAAACATCCGGTCGGACCGGCATCCCTCGTATCCAGCCAAAATATAAGGCGGATATAGGGCGCCCACGCCCGTTACGTCGGATCCGGACCATGCTGGCCCACGAGACCCCACATTTATTTATCTCCATCCACTTGCCGGACCAAATCCTGGCCACTTCACTCCACTCCCCTCCGTCACCCAAACTCCTCTCGGGCGGTCTCCGGTCATCTTCGACGTGGTGGGCAGTGGATCCAAGTCCTTCACATCCAGATCGGTCGACCCCAAGCTCATCCCATATGGCCCCGGGGAGGAGATGGCCGTCCGGCTTGTGCTTCGCCGCTCATGGGAGGAGGCCGTCTGGCTCAAAGATCGCTGTGTTGCATGCCATAATATGGATTTGACATTTCTAATTTGAGGTATCCGGATGTGGAATGTGTTTTTTTAATGCGTGGCCGGTCACTGTCCGCGGACGCGTCTACGGACGTTTGAGGGTTCAGATTTGTCCATCACGGCCGTAGATGCTCTAAGAAGTACTCTTATATTTTTTTACAGATGGAGCAGTAATATGGTAGAAGGCCAATATATAGGCAGGTCCCTAGGCAGCTAGCTAGGTGGCAAGCAAACAAACACTCCATGTGGTCTCACCATCTCACCCCATCCATCGGGACCAATCTTCGATACTCTTCTCCTATCACGACCTTGCTGCCAACCTTCAGTCCACAACTTCACGCATCATTCCACTCTCACACTCTACCCTCTCTTCTTCTTCTTCTGGAATCCAGCTGCAGCGGCAAAGCCAGATCGGAGGAGAATTTCTAGCTAGTTGTACGTATGTCCAGTAACTTCCATTACATATTTGCAGATACATGCATGTATGCATATTTACACGTTCATTATTTTGCATGCTCCGCAGAAGAGAAGCCCCGCGCAAGTAGAGGAGAGGAGGCCGGAGAAGCATGTGGGAGTCGGAGAGCGACGCCGGCGAGCGGGGGCTCGTCCCCGTCCACGGAGTCGGCGGCTCTGACCGGCACGACGGGCTCAAGAGCGACGGCTTCGTTCGCAGAGATCATTCTTGGTATGTGGTTGTGGGATCCGTCTTGATATGGAGGTCTCCATGTGTGCACTTGAGCTGATGGTCGTCTTGTATGTTCTTTCTCCCCTGCAATTTGAGCAGGTATGTCAACAGCGATATCCCCAGCGATTTGCTTGTCAAAGTGGGCGATGTGAGCTTCCATCTTCACAAGGTACAGCCTTTCTTCTTCTTTCCTCTTTTCCAACAGAGAGAATCATCCATAATTCCGTAGTAGTGGTACGTACTAGACTACCAGTGGTACCCGGCCAGCAGCTCAATCATTAGACATTCTACCTGTGCGCACGCAGTGCCACAAATAGAAGCCTTTTAGTTTCTCAAATCTGCTCTTGCGCTGCAGCAAGACAACAATTTTTGGCGCGCGTCCTTGTAATTTACACACGAGTTGATTCAGTTCAACAGTACAATCGATGTATAATTTGTTGATTAATCACACGGCGTTGCACTTGCACGTACGGGCAGTACCCCATGATCTCCCGGAGCGGCAAGATGGGCCGCGTCATCTACGAGTCGACCACTGGCGCGGCCTCGGCGGCGGCGTTGGACCCGGACACGGCCGTGGCGGAGCTGGACGACCTCCCCGGCGGCGCGGACTCCTTCGAGCTGGCCGCCAGGTTCTGCTACGGCATGGCGGTGGACCTGACGGCGTCCAACATCTCCGGGCTGCGCTGCGCCGCCGAGTACCTGGAGATGACGGAGGACCTGGAGGAGGGCAACCTCATCTTCAAGACGGAGGCGTTCCTCAGCTACGTGGTGCTCTCCTCCTGGCGCGACTCCATCGTCGTCCTCAAGAGCTGCGAGGGCCTCTCGCCCTGGGCCGAGAACCTGCAGATCGTGCGCCGCTGCAGCGAGTCCATCGCCTGGAAGGCCTGCGCCAACCCCAGGGGCGTCCGCTGGGCCTACACCGGCGCCGGCAGCGGCAGGCCGCCCCGGAGCGGCGCCGCGAGCCCCCGCTGGAACAACGCCGGTGGCGGCGGCGGCGGCTCCAAGGAGTCCAGCCCCGGTCGCGGGCAGCCCGTGCCGCCCGCCGACTGGTGGTTCGAGGACGTGTCCGTTCTCCGGATCGACCACTTCGTGCGCGTCGTCACCGCCATCAAGGTCAAAGGTAACAAATTTATTAGATTTGACTCAGATTTTTTTACTTGGGAACAGATTTATCTTTGAGTTCTGAACCATTTTGTGCCGGCGGAGCTACAGGCATGCGGTTCGACCTCATCGGCGCGGCGATCACCCACTACGCGTCGAAATGGCTGCCGGGGCTCACCAAGGACGCCGTCCCCCACGCCGGCGGTGGCGTCGACGAGCAGTGGGCGCAGGTCTCCGCGGCCGGCGGGCTCCACATGATCATCGCCGGCCCGGGCGGCAAGGACGACGTGGCCACCAGCGCGCCGGCGCGCGAGCAGCGCATGGTGGTGGAGAGCCTCATCAGCATCATCCCGCCGCAGCGGGATAGCGTCTCCTGCGGCTTCCTCCTCCGCCTGCTCCGCCTCGCCATCATGCTCAAGGCCGCCCCGGCCCTCGTCACGGAGCTGGAGAAGCGGGTGGGCATGCAGCTCGAGCAGGCGGCGCTGCCCGACCTCCTCATCCCCTCCGTCGGCCGCGCCGACACCGCCTACGACGTCGACCTCGTGCAGCGGCTCGTCGAGCACTTCCTGGTGCAGGAGCAGACGGAGCAGGTGTCGTCGTACAGCCCGGGGCGCGGGGAGGCGCACGCGCAGCCGGAGAGGGAGTACTACGGCTCCGCCGCGGGCGCGAGGATGCCCCCGGCCAACGCAGCGGCGGCGGCGGCGGCGTCGTCGTCGTCGGGGCTGGGGCTGAACGCCAAGGCGCGCGTGGCCCGGCTGCTGGACAGCTACCTCTCCGAGGTGTCCCGCGACCGCAACCTCTCCCTGACCAAGTTCCAGGTGCTGGCCGAGTCGCTCCCGGAGTCGGCGCGCGCCTGCGACGACGGGCTGTACCGCGCCGTGGACTCGTACCTGAAGGCGCACCCGGCGCTGACGGAGCACGAGCGGAAGCGGCTGTGCCGGGTGATGGACTGCCAGAAGCTGTCGTTCGACGCGTGCATGCACGCGGCGCAGAACGAGCGGCTGCCGCTGCGGGTGGTGGTGCAGGTGCTCTTCTCGGAGCAGGTGAAGATCAGCAACGCGCTGGCGGGGTCGTCGGCGCTCAAGGCGGCGCCGGACGGGGGGGCGCCGACGCGGCGGCAGCTGCTGGACGCCACGCCGCAGTCGTTCCAGGAGGGCTGGGCGGCGGCCAAGAAGGACATCAACACGCTCAAGTTCGAGCTGGAGAGCATGAAGGCCAAGTACCTGGAGCTGCAGCACGACATGGACGCGCTGCAGAAGCAGGTGACGCAGTCGCCGGCGGGCGAGCACGGCGGCAAGGCCGGCGGCAAGGCGCAGCAGCAGCAGGGGCCCTCGGCGTGGAGCAACGGGTGGAAGAAGCTGGGGAGGCTGGCCAAGATGACGGGCGCCGAGGCGGCGGGGCCCGGCGGCGGGCACGGGCACGCGGGGGCGGGGGCGCAGGGCGAGGCGGCCAGGAAGGCGCAGAGGAGGTGGAGGAACTCCATCTCGTGATGGATCAATCGATCGACCTCCCTTCCTGGTGAGCAGCGATAGATGCAGTCAGTCATGCTTGATTAATTACTGTAGGATAAGCGAGATGTTGTCCATGGAGTTTTGCTTGTGATGATTTCCATCTGTGCAGACTGCGTGTTGGCTTGGCACTTTGATTTGCTTGTGTGCAGTTGCAGTTGCAGCAATTGGTTTGTTTGAATGTTTTGAATCTGGCGGGAATCTGTTGTAGCATTACCCACCGTGGACATGACTGCTAGTCAACAAGGTCGATCGCAAAAAAAGTGGAGTACTCCCTTATGAACAGTATTTTTTTTTAAATAAAACAATTCTGGTTTTTTATGCTGATTTTACTTGGGGGGGGGGGGGGGGGGGCGTGGATATTGTAAGACTCATTTGAGTGGGCCGACATATGTGGGGTCCTGAAGATGGGGACCCACATCCTCTTCTCCTGCACAACAGCAAAGTTTTTATGGATTTTTATCCGTGATGCTCTAGGGCCTGTTTGGAAGGCCCCGAAACTGGTTGGGTTTATTCAGGCCAGGGCCAACCACACACACGTAGGAGGAGACGCGACCATGAAACTAGGACTGATGATGGACGCGATGCATGATGCTGCTTGCCGTCTTTCCTCGCAGCAGGCACCCTGAGACTGTGGCCACTTGGTGATCTTTTTTTCCTCTATTTCTTTTGTGTCTTTCTTGGTTGTGTTTGTGCTGATGCCTCGCAAGAATATTATATTTCCTTGCACTTCTAAATCTTGTATGGAACTGGTTGTGGTGGTGGCTTTATTCATAAAGTGAGGCAAAAGCATATTTCGAGACTCACATGCTCCCTTATGAACATTAAAAAAACAATTCTGATTCTTGTTGGAATATTAGGCAAGTTCATGATTAATTCCAGTAAATAATTCATGACTAGAAGAGATACTAGCATGCAATAATCTAGCAAACTAGAAGAACAGCAAGACATGCATAATAGCAGCAAACACATAACAATAGCTGTAGAAACAGACATGAACAGAGGATGTTGGACGTACTGATCGTTAGCTATTATGGGTGCGACAGTGTTGATGACGATGTTGGTGACGATCTGCTGCTGACGGCGATGAATACGACGATGAGTAGCACCGCCCGACTTGGACGGAAGACGACCCGTGATGACGAATTTGAGCAGTCGCGCACAGCGCTTCCCAAAAACCTAATTCGTCCTCTCCCGGTGCAGGATCGCAAAGACGAACGGTTCCGGAGACCTGCTCTCCCACGCGCCGATGCACGCCGGCGTTTGGGATGGAGTAGACTACGATGGCGGCGCAAGTTGTGAGATGAGGCAAAACCCTAGGTGTTTTTCGGTGTGTCTCTGGCCGCAGCCGGTAGCTGTATATATATTAGGACCAGAGGCGGTATTGTGTCGCGACCACAATCCCAAACCGACTCGGTTTCTAATTCGTATACTTACCGGACAAGAAATCAAAAAACTTGTCTGCCAAGACATAAAAATAAAACGGCAAAAGGAAGCTGCGCTCCTGCAAGGAGACGGACCGGATTTCGGCGGACCATTCACGCGCATGTCGCATGTACGCGCCGCCTCGCCTCGCCACGGCACGGCCCGGCCCGGCCCGGCCCGGCCAGGCGAGGCGAGGCGAGCGAGCGCGCGCGTGTGGTTTTCCCTTTCTCTTCTCACACACCACTTAGAGTGGTGGAGAGAACCCACTATATAAAGAGGTCCAACTCTTCTTCAACTTCCAAGGTGGGACTAAACTTAGCACCACCACTTGCCATTTTACACATGGGCTTTGAGATTTCAGAAATTGCTATGGGCCTAGCCCATTAATTCTAACAATCCCCCACCAGATCTCAAATACCCATTTAGAGATTTGCCTTCTCTCATCACTTGTTTAATATACCAGTGTTTTAGCAGAGACTGTTAAGTTGAACTTCTGCCTAGAACTTTAAGCTACATCCATTCACAACTTGACAATGGACTATGCCTTGAATTGCTAGTTTTGTGTGAACAGGTTTCACTCAAAGTCTTAACCAGTACCTGACCGCCAGTAGGCTACCCCGCGGTTTGGAGCTTATACGTCATACTCCCTGGTCTCTTCGTGAGCTTACTAGAGATCACCCAAATCTCATAGACTGCGACGTTTACAGTCAGAACTCATATAGGTGTGTTCTTTCAAGACTGCTCTGTAGGACAGCATCTTTGCTAATTATAGCCAATAGAACCACATTAAGGCATGTTGCCAACCTGCCTTACAGATCTGAGCCTTACAGCTCTGAGAGTTTTGCATCTTCACTTGGAGACGATCATAAGTTATTACTCTCCTCAGTTAACCAATAGCTTGTTCTTCCCAGATCCTAATTCACGGGATCTCCGATCACAAAGGTTGGGTTACTACTATGGTGTAACATCTATGGGTCTCATACCCATCTCCCTCGATGCAATATCTATCACATTTCATGATAGTCCCTTTGTAAAGGGATCTGCCAGGTTTTTGTCTGTTTGTATATACGTAACAGTTATTACTCCGGAGTTTCTCAACTTCCTGACAGACTTCAAACGTCTTTTCACGTGTCTTGATGACTTTGCATTATCTTTAGAATTGTTCACTTTAGCGATAACCGTTTGGTTATCACAATTCATAAGAATAGCCGGTACAGGTTTTTCAACAACCGGCAAGTCCATCAAGAGCTCACGCAGCCATTCTGCCTCAACAGTAGCTGTGTCCAAAGCAGTTAATTCTGCTTCCATAGTTGACCTCGTCAATATGGTTTGCTTGCAAGACCTCCATGACACTGCGCCACCACCATGAGTAAATACATACCCACTTGTTGCGTAAAGTACATCAACATCGGAGATCCAATTTGAATCACTATATCCTTCTAGCACAGCAGGATGCCCTGAATAAGTAATTCCGTAACTCATAGTACCTCTCAGATAGCACAAGACCCTTTCTAGTGCATGCCAATGATCATCACCCGGGTTGGACATGAACCTACTCAGTTTGCTCACAGCAAAAGAGATATCTGGTCTTGTAGCGCTAGCTAAGTACATGAGTGAACCGACAATTTGAGAGTATCTTAATTGATCTCTCGTTTCTTTCTTGTTCTTTCTGAGTGTCACGCTGGGATCATAAGGTGTTGGAGAAGGCTTGCTATCCATAAAACCGAATCGGTTCAAGACCTTCTCAACATAGTGAGATTGCGTTAATGTAATCCCACTCTCATCCTTAATAAGTTTGATGTTTAGAATTACATCGGCTTCTCCCAGATCTTTCATGTCAAAACTTTTCGATAGAAAAGACTTGACCTCATTAATTGCATTAATGTTTGTACCAAAGATCAGTATGTCGTCCACATACAAACATAATATGACACTATTGCCCCCACCATGGCGATAGTAAACACACCTATCAGCCTCGTTAATGACAAATCCTGCAGAAGTCAGAGTTCTTTCAAACTTCTCATGCCATTGCTTAGGTGCCTGTTTCAGACCATACAAAGATTTTAACAACTTGCACACCTTTCTCTCTTCACCCTTTACCACAAACCCGTCAGGCTGATCCATATAGATCTCCTCTTCCAACTCTCCATTGAGAAAAGCTGTCTTTACATCCATTTGATGAATGATAAGACCATAAGAGGCAGCCAAGGAAAGTAACACTCGAATGGTGGTCATTCTAGCAACGGGTGAATAGGTGTCAAAATAATCTTCGCCTTCTTTCTGAGTGTAGCCCTTGGCCACTAGCCGCGCCTTGTACTTATCAATAGTACCATCAGGCTTCAGCTTCTTTTTGAACACCCACTTACAGCCCACAGGTTTACAACCATATGGTCTATCAGTTAGTTCCCAAGTTCCATTAGAAAGAATTGAGTCCATCTCATTATGAACAGCTTCTTTCCAATCATCTACATCCGGAGATGCATATGCTTCTGCAATCGTCTTGGGTGTGTCATCCACAAGGTATACAATGAAATCATCACCAAAGGAT
The DNA here is from genome assembly GCF_018294505.1 of Triticum aestivum. Taxonomy (NCBI): domain Eukaryota; kingdom Viridiplantae; phylum Streptophyta; class Magnoliopsida; order Poales; family Poaceae; genus Triticum; species Triticum aestivum. The sequence continues at coordinate 57,560,332 of NC_057811.1, forward strand.
TTTGCAATCCTTTGTCTCTTGTTCCTTCTAGGAACTTCATTGTTATCCTTCTCAAGGACTTCCTCATGTGATTGTTCGAAATATTCATCAGTTGTACTAGATTCAGGAATTATCTCAGAAGAAAATCTAGCAATGCTATGCATATCTTTCATAGGAAATATGTTCTCAAAAAATGTTGCATCACGAGATTCCATTATAGTATCAACATGCATATCAGGTACTTCAGATTTTACCACTAAAAACCTATAAGCAATGCTCCGTTGAGCATACCCTAGAAAGACACAATCCACTGTCTTTGGTCCAAGTTTGCGTTTCTTAGGAATAGGAATATTGACCTTTGCCAAACATCCCCAAGTGCGCAAATAAGAAAGTGATGGTTTTCTCCCAACCCACTCCTCATAAGGGGTTTTCTCTTTATTATTGTTGGGAACTCTATTCAGGACATGACATGAAGTCAATAGAGCCTCCCCCCACCATGCCTTAGATAAACCAGCAGTGTCTAACATGGCATTCACCAAGTCAGTCAATGTGCGGTTTTTCCTCTCGGCCACTCCATTTGATTGAGGTGAATAGGGAGGCGTCCTCTCATGAATAATACCATGTTCCTCACAAAATTCATCAAAAACTTTTGGAAAATACTCTCCACCACGATCGGACCTAAGACGCTTGATCTTTCTCTCTAGTTGATTTTCAACTTCAGCTTTATAGATTTTAAAGTAGTCTAATGCTTCATCTTTAGTTTGCAACAAATAAACATAGCAAAATCTAGTCGCATCATCAATCAAAGTCATGAAATATCTCTTTCCACCTTTTGTCAACACACCATTCATCTCACAAAGATCAGAATGTATGAGTTCTAGAGGTGCCAAGTTTCTCTCCTCGGCAGCCTTATGAGGCTTTCGAGGTTGCTTAGATTGCACACAACTATGGCACTTAGAACCTTTGGCAACTGTGAAGTTCGGAATTAAACTCATGCTGGATAGCCGAGACATTAAACCAAAATTAATATGACATAAACGAGAGTGCCAAATACTTGCATCATCATTAACACTAGCACAAATTTGGTTTATTGACTTATTGCAAAAATCTGAAAGAGAAAAGCGGAACAAGCCTCCGCACTCATAGCCTTTTCCTATAAATTGTCCAAATCTTGACACGATTACTTTATTGGACTCTAAAACTACCTTAAATCCATCTCGACATAGAAGGGAGCCGCTAACTAGATTCTTGTTCATAGTAGGGACATGCTGCACGTTCCTTAGTTGCACGATCTTTCCCGAAGTAAACTTCAGATCCACCGTGCCAATGCCACGAACAGAAGCATGTGACCCATTCCCCATTAGGACGGAAGAATCCCTTGCGACCTGATAAGAAGTAAACAGGGAGATGTCAGCACACACATGAACGTTAGCACCCGAATCAATCCACCACGAAGATGATTGAAATACTGAAAGCACAATAGGTAAATTACCATACCCATCAGTATTGCTAGCGGTCACCATGTTGACAGTCTTGGAGCTTGTTTTCCCTCTGCGGTCTGCACGTTCAGGGCATTCCTTGGAAAAGTGTCCAGGCTTCCCACAGGCGTAGCACTCTAGCTCAGCCTTGTTGAACTTCTTCTTCTTGAAAGTAGTAGTCTTGGTAGGCTTGTTGAAAACAGGTTTGTTCTTCCCTTTGTTCTTGTTCTGTGGGTACCTCTGCACCATGTTAGCAGTAGGCTGAACCTCACCTCCTTTTTCAGTGGTATCTTTAGCCCGAGCTTTTTCTTCAACATCAAGAGATGCAATCAGATTTTCAACTGATATCTCCTGTCTCTTATGCTTCAGAGTTGTGGCGAAATTCCTCCATGAAGGAGGCAACTTTGCAATCATGCACCCAGCCACGAATTTGTCGGGTAGAACACATTTAAGGAGTTCAAGTTCCTTCACAATGCACTGTATCTTATGAGCTTGTTCAACCACAGAACGGTTATTCACCATCTTGTAGTCATGAAAACTCTCCATGATGTACAGTTCACTGCCTGCATCTGTTGCACCGAATTTTGCATTCAGTGCATCCCACAGAATTTTTCCGTCGTTTATGTGCATGTACACATCACACAGACGGTCAGCAAGAACACTCAGAATGCATCCCACAAACATAGTATTGGCTTCCTGGAATTTTCTCCGATCTTCGTCGGTTATTCCCTCTGGAGCACCAACACTAGCGTGGAAAACTTTCAGAGCAGTAAGCCAGAGCGTGGTCTTCACCTGCCACCTCTTAAAGTGCACACCGGTAAACTTATCCAGCCTCAGTGCATCAGCAAATCCAGCCATAGTTAACTCAGGAAATTGCCTACATTTAGGTTTTTGGATTGTTGGAATATTAGGCAAGTTCATGATTAATTCCAGTAAATAATTCATGACTAGAAGAGATACTAGCATGCAATAATCTAGCAAACTAGAAGAACAGCAAGACATGCATAACAGCAGCAAACACATAACAATAGCTGTAGAAACAGACATGAACAGAGGATGTTGGACGTACTGATCGTTAGCTATTATGGGTGCGACAGTGTTGATGACGATGTTGGTGACGATCTGCTGCTGACGGCGATGAATACGACGATGAGTAGCACCGCCCGACTTGGACGGAAGACGACCCGTGATGACGAATTTGAGCAGTCGCGCACAGCGCTTCCCAAAAACCTAATTCGTCCTCTCCCGGTGCAGGATCGCAAAGACGAACGGTTCCGGAGACCTGCTCTCCCACGCGCCGATGCACGCCGGCGTTTGGGATGGAGTAGACTACGATGGCGGCGCAAGTTGTGAGATGAGGCAAAACCCTAGGTGTTTTTCGGTGTGTCTCTGGCCGCAGGCGGTATTGTGTCGCGACCACAATCCCAAACCGACTCGGTTTCTAATTCGTATACTTACCGGACAAGAAATCAAAAACTTGTCTGCCAAGACATAAAAATAAAACGGCAAAAGGAAGCTGCGCTCCTGCAAGGAGACGGACCGGATTTCGGCGGACCATTCACGCGCCGGCACGGCACGGCACGGCCCGGCGAGGCGAGCGAGCGCGCGCGTGTGGTTTTCCCTTTCTCTTCTCACACACCACTTAGAGTGGTGGAGAGAACCCACTATATAAAGAGGTCCAACTCTTCTTCAACTTCCAAGGTGGGACTAAACTTAGCACCACCACTTGCCATTTTACACATGGGCTTTGAGATTTCAGAAATTGCTATGGGCCTAGCCCATTAATTCTAACAATTCTTTCATAAATATTGATGAATATTTCAACTATGTGCAAATTGTTGATGAAATGAAATTTGTGTAGGTCAGGTAAAAAAATGGGATGCTCCAAAAAAACTAATGTTGAGAGCACTTTGGAGCATCGGTTTTATTTATTTTCCCCGGATCTCCACGAGTGTCATTTCATGACAAAAATTTGCAGGCAGCCTAAACATCCATCAATATTTATAAAAAGAAATCAGATTTTGTTTGAACTTTTTTTACTATTCATTCGGATTTTACAGTTCATATGACTATATGAGCTCGGGATTTCGGGCTTTGTTTCTCTTTCCACGGAGGGATGGAGATCCATGCGTGCTCACATGCCATGGATGGGCATATCCACTGAGCTGGATTACATGGCCCCGTCATCTCCCTTACCTGGCCACGATGTGACACCACCGGAAACACTGTGCCTAGTACGTACACATCGCTCCGTCTAAACCCTACAGCTACAGGGCAAGCAAGTGACAGCGATTTCAAACTCATTGCTCCTGCCCTGCGACTACTAGTACCATCTCCAGATTTCCTGCTTGTTGGTGCCACTTGCCTGTTTTGTAAACACAACTGTTGATTGGACATGTTTGTTGTAATTTCTTTTCTATGTAGTGATAGCTAAAATAGCTTGTAAAAACATTTTATATTATGGGACGGAGGTAATATTGCATTTCGAAATAAAAGGGTATATCTAGGGGCTGTTTGGATGGTGACTATCTTTGCCCTATATTGCCATATTATTTTTGCCACACTTGCCTTACTTGAGTTGTTTAAATTATTATCCACACTTTGGCTTGCCTAAGAGAATCTTGCCACACTTTTTGTGTCTATGACATGTGGGGTTCACTGCTCATTAAAAACTCCATGCCTTAGGTGTGGCTAGAACCAAACACCCGCTTAACTTGGTCAAACTTGCCTAAGGTTAGGTGTGGTAAGGTGTGGCTAGGAACCAAACAGCCCCCTAGGGATGAAAGCTCCACAGGAATGTGTAATCATCTTTACCCTTACCCATGTGTTACTTGTCTAGTGACGCTGATTCTCCCTACCATTCATTCTACTAGGAGTTGGGGCGCACCTCTGGGCTAAGCGTGCTCTACATTGTGTTGTGGCTAAGGTTTGGTTCAGTTGACGGCGCAGGTTCCAACAATTGTTGTTGCTACTATGGCATTTTTACAATTATATTCGCTTCCATGATTTTTTTTAGTTCTCCCCTTTGTTCGTTGGTACCGGCATCTAGATTATGTGCCAATAATTCCAGAACGACACAAGGAGTATGTTGTTCCTGCAGGTGTGCGTGAATCAACATTATAGGCAAGTGGTCCTCACATGGATGTGATTATGAATTGACTTGATACTACCAATGCTCTAGGCTGGTGAGGTTTGGTTGATGTGTGCCCGTTTTGATTTGCAAACTTATTCAATGCGATGCTTTTATTATATGAAATGTGAAGCTTTTTTATTCTTTATGATCCCATTGATAATTCCGGTGCACAAATTCATCATTTCTATACTGCCAAAAATTGCAAAAATTGCTATCTGTTAGTCCAAGATGGAGGGGGGAAATAATCCTCTCCTCCCTCTGAAATGGGCTAAATACCCGGCCTTCCTTTCCGTGCAGATTATCAGTAGGCTCTCAGCCTAGCTTGATTCATATTTAGCGTTTCAGGTGACAGTTACTTTGTTACCGGCAACTGGCGCACACCCTTGATTCCCTCTGGCTAGCGAACTGAGCCGGCCCAAAACAAATACTCCCAATATCGGTTTTAGGTTCTCTTCTGGTTTTTTGGATTGGGATCTTGTGGTTTTCGTGTTTCACCAGTTTTTGCTCTGTTTCTGATGTTTTTCTTCTTCTTTTAATAATAATTTTAAAGAAAAAAAATCAGGAATTCAAAAAATAGTCCATGAATTTTAAAGAAGTTCGTGAATTTGATAATTTCATGAATTCAATTTTTTTTCTAAAATTTAGGAAAAGACCATGAATTTGAAAAAAGTTCAAACACTTTGTAGAAAAATCATAAAATTGGAAAAATTTCAGGAATTCAGAAATGTCATGAATTTAAAAAAATTCACGAATTTGAACAAAAGTTGCCACTCTTACAAAACTATGAATTAATAAGGAAAGAGACAAGGAAAACAGAAAAGATAATAGATAAAAGAAAAAAAATTAGATGGAATCGAGGATGTGTGCTAGTAACTGGTGCCTGAAGAGATAAATAGGAATAGGGGTGGTTACGAGGTCCCTCCATCTACGAATGCTATGCCTCACATATAGCGCGACTAGTATCCGTCTCGCTTGAACCTTTCCTACAGCGCGCATGCGTATGGGCCGGCCCGAAAGCGTGTTACTCGTTAATTCCTTAGCCGGTATATTTGTTGATGTGTGTTTCTCAAAAAATATCGCTGATGTGTTTGTTTGTTTTCTTTTTTTTCTTTGGTATTCTTATTTCTTCTCTGATTTTCTTAGGGTTTTTTTTGTTGCTATTCTTTGCCTTTTAGTTTTTCCTTTGATTTCTATTTGTTTCTTTCATGGTTTTCATCTGTTTTTCTTTTCTTTCTCATTCATTCAGTTTTTCTTTGTTTATTTCTCTGTTTTCAACAGTTTTCTATTGTTTTTTCATGTTTATTTATTGGGTTTTATGGTTTCTTTTTGCACTTGTTTATTTGGTTTTTTTATTTTCTCTCAGCTTTGGTTTCCTATGTTCCTTTTTCGGTTCTTATTGGGTTTTTCACTTTTCTTTGTTTCTTTTGATTTCCGTTACATCAACAACATTTTTAATTTTTTTAAAGACAAGTTTAACATTTTTTAATACATGGTCAACTTTTTCTATACACATTTAAAACATTTTTAAAATTATTGAATAACTTTTATCAACCGCTTGATTACTATTTTTCAAATATAAGATTAATATTTTCAATACATAGTCAACACCTTTTCTATACACATTTTATAGATTTTTCAAATGTTTGATGAACATTTATTGATACGAGGTCAACATTGTTTTCTATATACAAATTTAACATTTTTCAATTGCTTGATTAACATTTATTGAATACATGGTCAACATTATTTTCTATACACAAATTCAAAAAAATATAATTGCTTGATTAACATTTTTGAAATAAAAAACTAATATTTTTTGATACACGACCAACTTTTTATACACATTTAACATTTTTAAATACTTGTTTAACATTATTTCAAATGCTTGATTAACATTTTTAAATAATGATCACAAAAATTTATACCATTGAATTTTTTATATAAATGTGTCGTATAAATGAAAAATATTTTCTTTATACATATTTAACATTTTTCAAATGCTTGGTAATATTTTATGAAAATTTGTAAAGTGATTTTGGAATATACTCTCTTCATTCCATAATGTAGTGGGTATAGATTTAAAAAAAAATCAAAGTTTGTAAACTTGACCAAGTTTATAGAAAAAAATATTTTTATGTACAATACAAAAACTATAAAATATGAAACTACATCTTATGATAAATCTTATAATATATATTTGAAATTTTAGATGTAAATATTTTTCTTCACAAATTTGATCAAACTTTGTGAGGTTTGGCATTATGAACAGGGGAGTATTTATTTGGAATATTTGGGAGTATAAACGAAATCTAAAAAATAAAAGTAGAAAACATGAAAAAACAAGGCCAAGGCATCTCGCGCCCCAAGTCAGGCAGGCCGTCTCCTCGCCTCTGAATTAGGCCGAATGTCCGAAATCACTAGGAGTACTCGTTGCAAAGATCACTCCCATGCGCTCTACTTATCGCAACCTGAGAGTTTTCCCTTTTTTCGTAGATTCGTTTATTCAAAACGTTTTATCTCTTAAACCGTGCGTCCAAATCTCGAACCATTTTCACCTTTGGATTCCTCGCGTCGAGACCTTCAAAACTAGATCCCATGTTGGTAGATTTTGACGAACTTTTTTTCACGAAAAAAACCGGACGAAAAAACCGAACCGGGAGCACGGGGTTTTCCCTTTCCGAAAGAGGCACGCCCGTGCCTCTCGCGGAAGCAAAACCGTGCCTCTCGCGGAAAGAAAAAAAGAAGAGAAAACTCGTTTTTTTCATTTCCGAGGAGGCACAACCGTGCCTCTAGCGAAAACACAACCATGCCTCTCGCGAAAAAAAAGAAAATGCGTTTTTTTCCGTTTCCGAGAGGCACGGCCGTGTCTCTCGTGAAAGCACAACCGTGCCTCTCGCGAAAGCAAAACCGTGCCTCTCGCGGAAGGGAAAAACAGAAAACGCATTTTTTTCGTTTTCGAGAGGCACGGCTCGCGAAAGCACAACCGTGCCTCTCTCAAATGCAAAAACCGTGCCTCTCACGAAAGAAAAAAAACAGAAAACATGTTTTTTTTCTGTTTCCGAGAGTCACGGCCGTGACTCTCGCGAAAGCAAAACCGTGCCTCTCGCGGAAGCAAAACCAAGCGTTTTTTCTTGCAATTTTTTTGTTCCAAAAGTCAAGGAAGACTGGTGGAAAACTTAAACGTCGAAAAAACCCAAAAAAACAATTTAAAAAGCAGAAAACGCGTGTGGAAAAATAAAAAAAATCCGGAGGGAGCGCCCAAAGCGCGACACGTGATGGGCGGCCGAGAGCGCGCCAAGTGGGCCTGATCGTTGTGAGCCTACTGAAGGAGCGCTCGTTAACTAGTTGCTCTCCCAAATGCGAGTGAATTGCAAAAAACCACCACATTTGAAGTTCTCATCCGGAATTGCCCCCACATTTCTTGCACGCCTAAAAAATCCACCTCTTTTCTTGCTAATTTTCTCAATAAACACTGATAACCGATTTAAAGTGATTAATCTGATTTCTGACAGCCAGGCCCTCTATAAGCGCTGACATGGCACAAAATTGTAAACATCATTTGTTGACCTGTTAAGTTGGATGGAGGGCCCACCCGTCATCCACCCTTACCTCTCACGTGGCTGGGTCGTCGCCGGCGAGCCCACATCAACACTCCCACATCGACACGGGGGAACCCTAGCGCCGCCGCTGCCAGGTCCCCCTCGCCACCTCCCTCGCTTCGCCGCCACTGGAGGGGCCGCGGGCGAAGTCCGCGCGCACCCCAGGGAAAGTGGCGGCGGGGCGCTTCCCCTCTCCGCGGCGTTGTGCGCGCATGCGCTGCCTGCGTCGCCTCGGGCGCGGGCGAGATGCAGGGCGGCGGGAGTGGCTTCAGCGCAGGGAGAGGCCGGATCCTAGCCAGGCTTGGCCGGATCTAGCTTCTCCGCCCCCGTTGGCCGCCCTCGATGGGGCTCGGTGGCTTCGTTCCGGCGGCCAGCGAGGGCTAGATCCCGGGGCGGCGGCCCCGAACGGCGGAGGATGTGTTGGTGGCTGTGGACTCGCGACGGGCGACGCGGCGGCCGCGGTGGTGGACGATCCGGGAACAAGACGCTTGATGGAGGCCATTGGAACAGATCTAGGTGAAGACCTGCTCGCGGCTGCTGCCGAGGCCGGCGATGGCGACACTATTCGGTGTCGTTCCCTTGTTGAATGCATCGCTGTTGAGAAGTTCCAGGCCACTATCTGCTACCTCCGGGGGAAACCCTAGATCAGTAGATCGGATGATGGCGGCATTATTGTGTCGTTTCCCTCTTGCGGCGTCATTCTTGGACGTGTTCACGGGCTCGAGGGACCAGTGGACGGAATAGTTGGTGGAGCGGTGATTCATCCTGCACATTAATGGCGGCGTTTCTCGGCGGCGTGGCGCAGTGGAGACTCGGCGCCCGATGTGTGGCGAGGGACTCGCGTAGGAGGGTGACGTTATCAGGCGTCGTGGTGGCGTCAATGGCAGAGAGGCCGGGCAAGGTGGTGCAGCAGTACAACACTGAAGATGGATTGGTGGCAGGTGGCTGCGGCGGCCTCATATCCGGCTGGCGTCCTGGTTGAGGAGTGCGCCGGACTGGTAGGTGCACCATACCCGGCAGGCGTCCTGGTTGGGACCTCAGGTCTTAGATGTTTAGGTTTGGCTGCGATGTCTGTTTGGTATTAGGCCCAGACTATCAGCGCCCCTTCATCAATTGGATAGAAGTAGCGACAGTTGTTGCTTAGATGGCAGTTTTAGTCTTACTGTTGTATGATTTTGTAAGGTCATGTGAGAATAATTAATAATGTGGCCGTATGGATAAAGCCGGGATCCACCTCCTTTTCTAAAACAGGGCCTCCTGCTCACTCCTCCGGTTGGGGCGTCACCGGCGAGCCCGCCTCTAGCAGCTTCATCTCCCTCTCCTCCTCTCCTTCTCTCTCCCCAGCACCTCCTCCTCAGGTTCTCCCGCATCGGTCGCCGCCTGCATCACACCATCTCCCGACGAGCAGAGCTTGGCCGACGCCCTCCATCATTCTCCCGCTCGTCTCACTCTCCTCCTTCTACCCACCTCCTGCGCCTGCTCTCACAACCGTGGCCAACCCTGCTTGCACGGGCCGCCATGGCCAGAGCTCGGCAGAAGCACACGCCGCTGCGACACATGGCCCTACCATGGCCATCTCCGGCCACTGCGCCGTGAAGCCGATGTGCCAGCCTTCTCCAACCTCGGATGACCACATCACTGGGTGCCTCGCCTCCTGTTGCTGTCGACGGCGACCCTGTCTATCGTCAGAAGTCGGCCTCACACATGGCTGCTCCGGACGACCTGAACGGAGGCGGCCGCCGTGCAGCTTCAGAACAGCGCGCGAGGCGACCTACACGGATGCAGCAGCCATGCAATTCAGGTACAGCGCCCTCCTCGGTGCGGCGGTAGCTGGCCGGCCGTGCAGCCGTGTGAGCTTGAGGGCGGCGACGGAGTTGGATGCACCCAAGCTGTGTGATGGAATGCCTCCAAATGGAAGAAAAAGGTTTGGGAGAGATAAGGGTGCTGGCGGGTAGGCCCTCCGTCCAACTTAACAGGTCAACAAACGATGTTTAATTTGGTGCCACGTCAGCGCTTACAGCGGGCCCGGGCTGTCAGAAATTAGATTAATCACTTCAAACCGGTCATCAGTGTTTACTGAAAAAATTAGCAAGAAAAGAGGTGGATTTTTGAGGCACGCAAGAAATGTGGTGGCAATTCCGGATGAGAACTTAAAATGTGGTTTTTTTTTGCAATTCTGGCATGCTGTCGCCCTGAGTAGGGCCAAATGCTCCCAGCCCACAAAAATACCTTGAGCCGCACAGCAAAATATGATTTTTCCGTTCTAAAAATAAGCAGAATATCGAAATCACTAATTGAGGAGTACTCTTTTCAAAGATCACTTCCCCTCCCAGGTTGCGACAAGTGTCATGCTGTATATGCGCTACTTGTCGCATTTGGAGTTTTCTTGTTTTTTCATAGATCTGTTTGTTCAAAACGTTTATCTCTTAAACTTGCCTTCAAATCTCAAACCATTTTCACGCTTGGATTCCTCGCGTCGAGATCTTCAAAACTATATCCCATGTTGATAGGTTTTGACAAACTTTTTTCACGAAAATAACGGATAAAAAAACCATGCCTCTCGCGGAAGGAAGAAAATAGAAAACACGTGTTTTCAGTTTCCAAGAGGCACGACCATGCATCTCACGGAAGTAAAACCGTGCCTCTAACAGAAGAAAAAAAATGTGTTTTTTCATTTCCGAGAGGCACGACCGTGCCTCTCGCGAAAGCAAAACTGTGCTTCTCATGAAAAAAGAAGAAGAAAAAACGTGTTTTTTCCGTTTTCAAAAGGCACAACCGTGCAACTCAAGGAAGGAAAATAAGAGAAAATACGTTTTTTTCATCTCCAAGAGGTATGGCCGAGCAAAATCGTTTTTCTCATCGGAGGAAAAAAGGAGAAACATATTTTTTTCATTTTCAAGAGGCACAGTCGTGCCTCTCACGGAAGAAAAAAAAAGGAAAAATCGTTTTTTTTGTTTCTGAGAGGCATGATCGTGCCTCTCGCGGAAGCAAAATCGTGCTTTTCATGTGGAATAAAGAGAAAACATGTTTTTCTTTGTTTTCAAGAGGTACGGCCGTGCCTCTCGCGAAAGCAAATCCGTACCTCTCGTGAAAGAAAATTAAAAAAAGGTTGGTCCAAAAGCTAAGAAGAACCGGTGAAAACCCAAAAGGCCGAAAAAACTAGAAAAAATGTCTAAAAATTCGAAAACGCGTTCGAAAAAATAAAAAATCGAAATCCGGAGGGAGCGCGACACGTGGCAAGTGATCGTTGGAAGGTTCCCCAAGGAGCGCCCGTCAACCGGTTGCTCCCCTGGAATATGGTTTTCATGATCGATGGACTCGCTTGAGAAGGCGAGAGAGACATTAGATCTTAACCCACATGTGCAATTTTTTTAAACGAATCTTTACCCACACTTTATTTTTTCTCTTTGGATAATTTTCCCCCTGAGACTGAAGGGTGGGGACAGGACCACCCGCCATTGAAACAATTGGGGCAAATCATCCCCGAAGCACAGAGCCGAAGCGAGGAGTAGAAGTTTGGCGAGCTGGATAGTTACCGAACACCCAACACACATGTCGCTTTTTCAAAATCTCTACTCCTATAAAAATCTGAGTTGGTGGTGATGATGTGTCTGCCATTCTTGATTACAACCATCGGATCTGCATCTAACAGACAGGAGCCAATTTGTGGCGATTTTGCAGAAAGGCGCCCACACTGAGGTAGATATTTTTAGATAACCCACTATCTCTCCCGGCTAGCCACATCTCAGAAAAAAGCTCCGTACAAATAGGCAGCACTCGATCGTGTCAGAACCGATCTACCGCGGCGGCTGTTGTCGGCGCCGTCCGGCCCACGCTCCTCTCCAACCTGTCGCCCACCACTACCATGACTCTCTCCTCCTCGCGGTCTCCCTCACTCTCTTCCTTCCTCCGCCCGACCACAACAAGTACGACATCAACGTCGTCAGTCGACCGACACGTCTCATGCTTCTCCTCTGTTGCAGTAGTCCGAGACCACCCATCATCAACACCACATCTCCTCAGCCTCGCCGTCCCCTCCGCCCCTCCCATGTCTCCTCCTCTGACGACCTACGCATCGCAACTTTGCCTCCGGTGGCGTTCGCCCCAACAAAGCCCCTCATGCCTCCTCCATTTCCTGCTGCAGCAGCCACCTGCCACTGTCGGCGTTCTGGGAACTAGGGTACCCAGACTTGCCTGCCCGTGGCCCACGACGTGGCTCCCTTGACGGCCTGTTACGACCCATTTGCAAGACTACCAAGACAAGACCCTCATGAGGGCCCCGACCTCGCGAGGCGGACGACACCAAGACCTTCCGAGGGGGCGGCCTTCCCAGGGGACGTCCCGAGGAGCGGAGATTTCTATGCAGGTACCCAGCCTCACAAGGCTGCGATGACGTGAGCCATGACGACCAAGGCCAGACGGGCGCCAGCGGGCGCAGAGGAGGCAGTTTCCTCTTTGGTGCTAAGGAGGCAAGGACTGGCGTGGGTTCTCGAGGAAACTCCCAAAGGTTTCCATTCCGATGCTACAAGACCAAAACCACGGTCTCGGCAGGACGGATGTCATCGCCGAGCCCACAGCTGCGTCACGACCAGAAGCTTTGCAGGCGAAGACCACCTTTCGTCGGGATTAGATGTACTACTTGTCCCCTTCCAAAATTGGCTATTGTGGAATCCCTTCCCGCCTAAGTTTCAATGGAAGAGGACCAAGGCCACTATAAATATAGGTTAGCCACCACCGAAGAAGAGGTCGACTCATTCTCACTCCCCGAGCCCTCACGAGGTAGCGCATCCACTGTACTAGTTCATGCTCAAACCTCCTCGTGAGGCCAATCCACCACAAAGTAGGAGTAGGGTTTTACACCGCAAGGTGGCCCGAACCTAGGTAAACTGCCCATGTCCATCTTCTTCCCCGCTCGAGCGTGTATGTGGCGAGGCTAGGCTGTAGGGCAACGCGCTTGAGAGTTGAGAGGTTGAGATCTTCACACACGCCCCAGAGTTCGAACCTTCTTGGGTCTGCGGAGCCCTGAATCCGACATTTGGGGCGCCAGGTAGGGGCATGTCGAAACCTTCCATCGAGTCCCACTTCGTCCCGTGATATGTCTCCATCGTATCTACTTTTCCAAACTCTTTTGCCCTTGTTTGGGACTATAATTTGCATGATTTGAATGGAACTAACCCGGACTGACGCTGTTTTCAGCAGAATTGCCTTGGTGTTATTTTTGTGCAGAAATAGAAGTTCTCGGAATGACCTGAAAATTTACGGAGAATATTTTTGGAATAAATGAAAAATATTGGCAAAAGAATCAACCAGAGCGGACCCACTAGCTGGCCACAAGGGTGGAGGGCACCCCCTACCCCCTTGGGCGCGCCCCCTGCCTTGTGGGTCCTCTGGAGACCCCCCGACCTCAACTCCAACTCCATATAACCCTATCCAGGGAGAAAAAAATTCAGAGAGAAGGATTCATCGTGTTTTACGATACGGAGCCGCCGCCGCCTCCTGTTCTTCATCGGGAGGGCTGATCTGGAGTCCGTTCGGGGCTCCGGAGAGGGGGATCCGTCGCCATCATCATCACCAACCTTCCTCCATCACTAATTTCATGATGCTCACAGCAGTGTGTGAGTAATTCCATCATAGGCTTGCTGGATGGTGATGGGTTGGATGAGATTTATCATGTAATCAAGTTAGTTTTGTTAGGGTTTGATCCCTAGTATCCACTATGTTCTAAGATTGATGTTGCTATGACTTTGCTATGCTTAATGCTTGTCACTAGGGCACGAGTGCCATGATTTCAGATCCGAACCTATTATGTTTTCATGAATATATTTGTGTTCTTGATCCTATCTTGCAAGTTGTAGACACCTATTACGAGTTATGATCCGCATACCCCAAGGTGACAATAATTGGGATTCTTTCCGGTGATTACCGTAGTTGGAGGAGTTCATGTATTCATTAAGTGCTAATGCTTTGGTCCGGTTCTCTATTAAAAGGAGGCCTTAATATCCCTTAGTTTCCATTAGGACCCCGCTGCCATGGGAGGGTAGGACAAAAGATGTCATGCAAGTTCTTTTACATAAGAATGTATGACTATTTTCGGAATACATGCCTACATTATATTGATGAATTGGAGCTAATTCTATGTCACCCTAGGTTATAACTGTTGCATGATGAATCCCATCCGACATAATTATCCATCACTGATCCATTGCCTACGAGCTTTTCACATATTGATCTTTGCTCAGTTACTTTGCCTTTGCCACCGTTACAATTGCTACAAAACTGCTACTGTTACTTTTGCCACCGTTATCGTTATTTCCATACTACTTTGCTACTAAATATTTTGTTGCAGATATTAAGTCTTTTAGGTGTGCTTGAATTGACAACTCAGTTGCTGATACTTGAGAATATTCTTTGGCTCCCCTTGTGTCGAATCAATAAACTTGGGTTGAATACTCTACCCTCGAAAACTGTTGTGATCCCCTTTACTTGTGGGTTATCCATACCTTTTTCTGGCGCCGTTGCCGGGGAGCATAGCTCTATTCTCCGAGTCACTTGGGATTTATATCTGTTGATCACTATGAAGAATATGAAAGATACCAAAACCAAGATCTATCCCTCTACTACGAGGGAAGGTAAGGAACTGCTATCTAGCTCTGCACTTGATTCACCTTCTGTTTTGAGTAAGCTTGCGACACCTGCACCAGCTATTGATTCTGATATGTCGCATGTTATTGATGATGCTACTTCTGCTATGAATGAGGCTTATGATGCTACTACTTTGCTTGATAAAATTGTGCCACTGGGTGAATTACTTGATGAACATCTTGCCAGAGTTAGAACTATTGATGATGCTAAAGATGATGATATTTCTGAAACTGATGAAATTATTGAAACTGAAAACTTTGAAACACCTGATAAGACTAGCTCTCCTAGATATGAACTTCCTGTTATGCCTCAGGGTTATGTTATGGATGGAGAGGTAGCTAGGGACTTCCTTGCTTGTCAGGATAGAGATGATCTTAAGAAATTATTATGCAAGTGGAAAGAAAAATCTTTGAATGCTAGAATGCAATATGATCCTAACTTTGCTACTTCACCTATCTTTGTTACTGATAAGGATTAATATTTCTCTGTCGATCCTGAGTTCATTACTTTGGTTGAATCTGATCCTTTCCATGGTTATGAATCTGAAACTGTTGTGGCACATCTTACTAAATTGAATGATATAGCCACCCTATTTGCTCATGAGGAAAAAATTTGCTATTACTATATTCTTAAATTGTTTTCCTTCTCGTTAAAGGGTGATGCTAAGTTATGGTTTAATTCTCTTACTCCTGGTTGTGTGCGTAGTCCCCAGGATATGATTTAGTACTTCTTTGAAAAATATTTCCCTACTCATAAGAAACAAGCTACTTTAAAGGAAATATTGAACTTTGTGCAAATTAAAGAAGAGAGTCTCCCACAAGCTTGGGGGAGGCTTCTCCAATTACTTAATGCTTTGCCTGATCATCCTCTCAAGAAAAATGAAATACTTGATATCTTTTATAATGGACTAATCGATGCTTCTAGGGACCACCTAGATAGTTGTGCTGGTTGTGTTTTCAGGGAACAAACTGTTGAACAAGCTGAATTGCTATTGAATAATATATTGAGTAATGATAATGATTGGACACTTCTTGAACCAATTCCTAAGCCAACTCCGAAGAAAAGAGGTATTCTATTTCTCAGTCCTGAAGATATGCAAGAGGCAAATAAATCTATGAAAGAAAAAGGTATTAAAGCTGAGGATGTTAAGAATTTACCACCTATTGAAGAAATACATGGTCTTGATGCCCCGACACAGGTAGTAGAAGTAAATTATCTCTATAGATTTGATGAAGGTGATATTCCTCATAATAAGTCTGCTAGTCAATGCTTGGATGAGTTTGATATTTTTATTGTTAAACAAGAAAATTTCAATGCTTATGTTAGTAGACAATTGAAACATATGCTTACATGCTTGATTGCTTGGGTGATTATATGAGTAGAACTGTTAGTGATCTTAAGACTATTAGTAAGCATGCTTCCATGGTTAAAACTCAAGTAGAACAAGTACTTAAGGCACAGGATGATTTGCTCAATGAGTTGAATAGTAAGAACAATGATAATGCTGTTAGGGTTATGACTAGAGGTGGTAAGATGACTCAGGAACCTTTGTATCCTGAAGGCCATCCTAAGAGATATGAGCAAGATCCTCAGAGAATTAATACTGATGCACCTAGTCCTCCTAGTAATGAAAAGAAAAAGAAAACTGATATGACTTTGCATGCTTCTAGTGAACCTACCATAGACACACCTGAGAATCCAAATGATATTTCTATTTCTGATGCTGAAACACAATCTGGTGATGAACATGAACCTAGTGCTAATGTTAATGATGATGTTCATGTTGATGCTCAACCTAGTAATGATAATGGTGTGGAGGTAGAACCTGCTGTTGGTCTTGATAACCCACAATCTAGGAATCAACGTTATGATAAGAGAGACTGCATTGCTAGGAAACATGGTAAAGAAAGAGAACCATGGGTTCATAAACCCATGCCCTTTCCCCCTAAACCATCCAAGAAAAAGGATGATGAGGATTTTTAGCGCTTTGTTGAAATGCTTAGACCTGTCTTTTTGCATATGCGTTTGACTGATATTCTGAAAATGTCTCCTTATGCTAAGTATATGAAGGATATTGTTACAAATAAAAGAAAGACACCGGAAGCTGAAATTTCCACCATGCTTGCTAATTACACTTTCAAGGGTGGAATCCTAAAGAAACTAGGAGACCCAGGAATACCAACTATACCATGCTCCATTAAAAGAAACTATGTTAAAACTGCTTTATGTGATTTGGGAGCTGGTGTTAGTGTTATGCCTTTCTCTTTATATCGTTGACTTGAATTGAATAAGTTGACACCTACTGAAATCTCTTTGCAAGTGGCTGATAAATCAACTGCCGCACCCATCGGCATTTGTGAGGATGAGCCTGTTGTGGTTGCAAACATTACCATCTTAACGGACTTTGTTGTTCTTGTTATTCCCGAGGACGATAGTATGTCGATCATCCTTGGTAGACCCTTTTTGAATACTGTAGGGGCTGTTATTGATAGCAACAAGGGCAATGTCACTTTTCATGTTAATGGTAATGAGCATATGGTACACTTTCCAAAGAAACAACCCTAAGTGAATAGCATCAATTCTATTGGAAAATTTTCAACTATTGCTATTGGAGGTTTTGAATTCCCTCTTCCTACTGTCAAAAAGAAATACGATATTCTTATTGTTGGGGACGTGCATATCCCCGTTGAGGTAACCTAGTGTTATTCGAAAATTCCCCGTTTTCATGTCATTCGGAAGAGGTGTTTGTTAATAAGACTTGATCAACCTTGTTAATGGATTCCTTTTGATGGGCATGAGATGGATGAATTTAGAAAGCACAACTTTCTGTACCTACTTTTTACTTTATGTTATTTTGAATAAATAAAGCAAAAATAGTATTATCTGCCTATTTTCTGATTTATCCGTGCAATAAAAAATGTCCCAAAAATAAAAGTTTTCCAAATGCCCTGAAAATTTAGTATGATTTTTTATAGAATATTTAAGGATTTTTGGCACTAAGAACACACCAGGGGGCTGCACCTATGGGCCACAAGGGTGGAGGGCGCGCCCTACCCCCTGGGCGCCCCCTACCTTGTGGGTCCCACGTGGCCCCCACTCACTTATTCCAGGACCCATCCACTTCGTGTTCCTCCAGAAAAAATCATCCCATTGCTCAAACCCGTGTTCTAGCTCATCTTGCTGCCATTTTCGATCTCCTTGTGCAAAGCTCCATTTGCAAAACTGTTTTGCGGGATTGTTCTTCGGTATGTGTGTCGGTGTCAAAACTGGCGGATCTCGGGTAGGGGGTCCCGAACTGTGCGTCTAGGATCGATGGTAACAGGAGACGGACGACACAATGTTTACCCAGGTTCGGGCCCTCTCTATGGAGGTAATACCCTACTTCCTGCTTGATTGATCTTGATGAATATGAGTGTTACAAGAGTTGATCTACCACGAGATCGTAATGGCTAAACCCTAGAAGTCTAGCCTATGAGTATATGGTAATGAATCTGTCCTATCCGGACTATGCTCTCCGGTTTATATAGACACCGGAGAGATCTAGGGTTACATGGAGTCGGTTACATTAAGGAGGGAATCTTCATAATCGATCGCCTAGCTTGCCTTCCACGCCAAGTAGAGTCAATTCCGGACACGGGTGTAGTCTTCGGTCTTCGTGTCTTTATAGCCCATCAGTCCGGCCCATGGATGACAGGCCGGATCCCCGAGGACCCCTTAGTCCAGGACTCCCTCAGTAGCCCCCGAACTAGGCTTCAATGATGATGTGTTCGGCGCTTGAATTGTCTTCGGCATTGCAAGGCGGGTTCCCTTCTTCGAGTAATGTATCCGGTTGTTGACTCAATATCGTTCCCCTCGGCTTCTGCGCGCTAATAACTCCGTCTTCCACGCGTCGAGTGGATGCGGAAAGTCAAGGCATTTTTGCGAATAACACCCTGTCCACACAAGGCAGAATGCCTATTTAATGAAATCGGATCTTAGATCCAGGCGATATCGTGCCAAGAAAAAATGCCCAGAAACTGCCAAGAGAAACCACTCCAACATGGCTAGCATCCCCAGCTCTTCCTCCCGCTCCAGCCCAAAGAGAAGCGAGTGGGAGAAGTGTTCCGTGACTAGTAGTCAGCTAGCAAAGCTGCAAACACAGGGATTTCTTCCTCATGCGGATCTGGTCCCTGTCCGAGCAGGGTCGGTCTCTTTTAATGGTGTGACTCAAGCGGAGGACTTCCCCAATCCATCCGGAAGGGAGCGAGTGTGCTTCGTCCCCTATCTGCTGAGGGGCGTCGGATTTCCTGTCCATCCATTCCTTCGAGGGCTTTTGGAATATTACGGTCTCCAGCTGCACAACTTCACTCCCGCCTCCATCTTGCACATCGCCGGTTATGTTGCTTTATGCGAACTGTTCCTGAGCGTCGAAGCCCATTTCGAATTGTGGAGAAAATTGTTTTGTCTTGTCCCGCGTAACCATGAAGGGTCTATATTTGAGGTTGGCAGTGCCAAAGTGTGGCGCATCGCCGATACCGGATACCCGTCCGGCACACCAAGGAAGGCATCTGAAGAATGGCTTTTCGAGTGGTTTTGTATTGAGGACGTTGCACTTCCCGACCGAGTTCGAAATGGTCTCCCTGAATTTGCAAGTGTTCCGCTAAAGAAATGCCACAGTTGGCGCCCCCGGAGCTTCGAGGAGGATGATAGTGCAGAGGTTCGTCAACTCTTGGGCGAGATAAAGACGCTCGCCCAGTCCGGATTAACAATGGTTGAGGTAATGGCGACCTCCATAATGCGAGGGGTTCAGCCGCTTCAATACAGAGTGCTCCCAATGTGGCACTACAACGGGAAGGACGACGCCTCCCGCTGTGGTCGAAAAGGTCCGGGCACCCCCGCCGCTCTGGCCAAAATACTGGCCGAGCTGTTCAAAGGGGAGGAAGAGGAATTTCTTCGAATCAATCGCAAAGATGGATATTCTATGTATAATCCTCCCAGTTGGGTAAGCCCCAATCTTTCTGCTTTACTCATTTCACTTCCCAGGTTACCTCTGACGGATTCCTAACCCGCCTATAACAGCATTGGCGAAGAATCACCGAGGGATTTTACAGCCCCACCCCACAGCCTGAGGACCACAACCGCGAATTGGATCCCGGGTTCGAAGAGGATCCTGATATAATCGTGGTACTCGCGGAAGGGGTGTTTTACCAGGTGAGCTACGATGGCACGGAAGTGGCCATTATCGCCGATTACCCTGGTCTTCTTCCTGCCTCCCACGTAAGCCGTTGAGAACAAACCTCTCTCAAAAGAGCTTCCTTGCACTGACGCTCCCATCATTGTCTTGCGCTACACAGGGGAGGCGTTCGGCGCGTCATACTACCAAGCCGAACAATCGGGAATGTAGGGGTAAGCACAGGAGCCAGGCAACCCAGCTTGGCCAAAACTTAAGTCATATCGATGCATATAATGGCGAAGAAAAAGACATGCGGGAAAGCGCGCATGTGTGATGAGCTTGATGCTCGGAAAATAATATCAACAATCTTCTGTTAAAGAAGCCCCCAGGTATAATGGGCGTACATATGTAAAGATGTCTACGTCAATAGTGTTCGGTCAAGCCGAATGAGTGCTTTTTAAAGCGAAAGAAAAAAATGTGTAAGAGGGAGAAAGAGTAATGGAAACTATAGGGGAGAAGGAGACTAACAAAGAGTTCGGCGCTACGCATAGAACCTTCATAGTCTGGCCGCGTTCCAGGGGTTCGGCTCTAGGCGATTGTCTGATGCATCACGAAGACGGTACGCTCCTCCGGTGAGAACTTTGTCTATTATGAAGGGACCCTCCCATTTGGGCTTGAGTTTGTCCTTTTTCTTCTCTGGTAAGCGTAGAACGAGTTCGCCAATATTGTAAGTCTTGCCCGTACCTCTCTGCTTTGATACCTTCGAGCCTGCTATTGATAAAATGCTGAACGGGCTCTAGCGACGTCGCGTTCTTCCTCCAGGGCATCAAGGCTGTCCTGCCGATCCAACTCGGCCTCTTTCTCCTCGTACATACGCACTCGAGGTGAATCGTGTATAATATCGCAGGGCAACACGGCCTCTGCCCCGTACACCATGAAAAAAGGTGTGTATCCGGTGGTACGGTTGGGCGTGGTCCGCAGCCCCCAGAGTACGGAGTCAAGCTCCTCGACCCAGTGCTTGTCTGATTTTGTCAAAGAACGCACTAGTCTGGGTTTAATGCCGCTCATAATGAGACCATTAGCTCGCTCGACTTGACCGTTTGTTTGCGTGTGATAGACGGAGGCGTAATCGAGCTTAATGCCCAGATTAGCGCACCAGGTTTTCACCTCATCGGCTGTGAAATTCGAACCGTTATCGGTGATGATGCTGTGCGGTACACCGTAACGGTGTACCACATCGGATATGAATACAATCACCGGTCCGGACTCGGCCATTTTAACCAGTCTAGCCTCTATCCACTTGGTGAATTTGTCCACCATGCCAACATATATTTTTTCTTATGGCTTCCCCCTTTAAGGGGTCCGGCCATGTCCAAGCCCCAGACCGCAAAGGGCCATGTAATGGGGATTGTTTGTAGAGCGGTTGGGGGCATATGGCTTTGGTTGGCGAAGAGTTGGCATCCGACACAGCGCTGGATGAGGTCCTATGCGTCTGCCCGGGCCGTAGGCCAGTAAAATCCTGTACGGAAGGCCTTGCTGACAAGTGCCCGGGTTGCGGCGTGGTGTCTGCCGAGACCGGCGTGAATTTCTGCCAAGAGTTGCCGCCCCTCCTCCTCAGAGATACACCTTTGAAGGACTCCGGTAGTGCTTTTCTTGTAGAGGTCTCCTTCGTGAACTTTATAGGCTTCGAACGCCGGACTATGCGGCGAGCCTCGTTCTGATCTTCTGGGAGCTCCTTCCTATTAAAGTAGGCCAAGAATGGTTCGGTCCACGGGGCAATTACTGCCATGATGAGGTGGGCCGACTGTGTTACTTCGGTGGTTGAGCCTCCGATGATGTCGTCGTGTTCGTTATCCGAGTTTGTGTTCGGAACGGGACTGTCCTTGCTGTCTCCCCCTTGCGCATACCACGGATGGCTTAAAGAGCCTTTCAAGGAAGATGTTAGGTGGGACGGGGTCGCGCTTAGTGCCGATGCGATTAAGGAAGTCTGCCGCATGGTTAGTTTCGCGGGCTATGTGATGAAATTTGAGTCCCTCGAACCGAGCCGACATCTTCAAAACGGCATTGCGATAAGCTGCCATCTTTGGGTCCTTGGCGCCGAAGTATCCATTGATTTGGGATATTGCGAGGTTTGAGTCCCCGCGCACCTCCAGGCATTGTATGCCCATTGATACGGCCATCCGGAGGCCGTGTAGCAAGGCCTTGTATTCGGCTGCGTTGTTGGAGTCTGTGTATAATATTTGGAGTACGTACTGGACGATGTCTCCTGTGGGGGATGTTAATACGACGCCTGCCCCTAGCCCTGCCAACATCTTGGAGCCGTCAAAATGAATCACCCAGTTGGAATACGCGCCGTACTCTTTAGGGAGTTCGGCTTCCGTCCATTCGGCGATGAAGTCAGCCAGTACCTGGGATTTGATGGCTCGACGTGGTTTGTACGTGATGTCGAATGGCATGAGCTCAATGGCCCATTTGGCAATCTGGCCCGTGGCATCCCGGTTGTTAATTATATCATTGAGGGGCACTTCGGAGGCCACCGTGATAGAGCACTCCTGAAAGTAGTGTCGCAACTTTCGGGATGCCATGAAGACTGCATATGCTTTTTTTGATAATGAGGGTACCGGGATTTGCATGGTGTGAGGACGGTGGATACGTAGTATACCGGCTTCTGGAGCGGAAATTTGTGTCCGTCCTGTTCTCGTTCGACGACGAGTACGGCGCTCACCACCTGGTGTGTTGCCGATATGTATAAGAGCATTGGTTCGCCGGCGTTTGGCGCGGCCAGGATTGGGTTGCTTGCCAGAAGGGCTTTTATTTCTTCCAGCCCGGCCGTCGCCGCGTCTGTCCACTCGAAGTTATCGGTGCGCCGCAGAAGACGATAGAGCGGCAGCGCTTTTTCTCCCAACCTGGAGATAAAAAGCGGCTTAAAGCTGCCATGCACCCAGCGAGTTTTTGGACCTGCTTGAGTTCGGTTGGCGTGGCCAGTTGCGACAGAGCTCGGATTTTGGCTGGATTTGCTTCAATTCCTCTGTTGGAAACGATGAAGCCCAATAGTTTACCGGCGGGGACGCCGAAGACGCACTTTTCTAGGTTAAGCTTGATGTCGTATGTGCGGAGGTTGTCGAATGTGAGACGCAAGTCGTCTATTAGTGTTTTGACGTGTCTGGTTTTGATGACGACGTCGTCCACGTAGGCCTCCACTGTTTTGCCGATCTGTTTCTTGAGGCATGTTTGGATCATGCGCTGGTAGGTGGCGCCGGTGTTCTTGAGGCCGAAAGGCATGGTGTTGAAGCAGAACGGCCCGTATGGTGTAATGAATGCTGTTGCAGCTTGATCGGACTCCTTCATTTTGATTTGGTGGTATCCGGAATATGCATCAAGGAAGCATAGCGAGTCGTGACCTGCGGTAGCATCAATTATTTGATCAATGCGGGGAAGAGGGAAGGGATCCTTAGGGCAGGCCTTGTTAAGGTCTTTGAAATCGACACATAGGCGCCAGGATTTATCCTTTTTTGGTACCATTACCAAGTTTGCCAGCCAGTCCGGATGTTTGATGTCTTTGATGAATCCGGCCTCGATGAGTTTGGCTAGCTCCTCCCCCATAGCTTGTCGTTTGGGTTCGAAAAAGCGCCGCAGAGTTTGCTTGACCAGCTTATATCCCTTTAGTATGTTGAGACTATGTTCGGCCAATTCGCGCGGGATTCCCGGCATATCGGAAGGATGCCAGGCAAATATATCCCAGTTTTCGCGCAGGAAGTTTCGTAGTGCGGCGTCGACTGCAGGGCTGAGTTGTGCTCCTATAGACGCTGTCTTCTTCGGGTCGGTTGGATGGACTTGAAATTTGACTATTTCTTCTGCTGGCTTGAAAGAAGTGGATTTGGGTCGTTTGTCCAGGATCACATCGTCCTTATCCACTGTGGAGATAGTGCGCTTAGTTCTTCGGCCGCAAGGGCCTCAGACAATGCCTCGAGGGCCAAGGATGCGATTTTATTCTCGGCGCGGAGGGCTATGTCCGGATCGCTGACAAGGGTAATTATTCCATTGGGCCCATGCATTTTTAACTTCATATACCCATAATGAGGTATGGCTTGAAAGCGCATGAAGGCCTCTCGCCCTAACAGGGCGTGGTATCCACTGTTGAAAGGGGCCACCTGGAAAGTTATTTCTTCGGACCGATAATTCTCCGGCGTGCCGAACACCACGTCAAGTGTAATTTTTCCTGCACACCGAGCTTCCCGGCTAGGAATGATACCTCGGAAGGTTGTGCTGCTTTTCTTGATGCGGCTCCTGTCTATTTCCATTTTTTGGAGCGTGTCCTCGTAAATGAGGTTGAGTCCGCTGCCGCCGTCCATGAGGACTTTTGTAAGTCGAAAGCTATCCACGATGGGACTGAGGACTAATGCAGCTGGCGCTCAGACTGTTCTGTATTTAGGTTCGTCACTGGCGTTAAATGTTGTGGCCGTGTCGTTCCAGGGGTCAATTGCAGCGACCTGGCAAACTTCAGCGAGATCGCGCAGGGCCATTTTACGCTTATTGTTTGAAGTGAATGTCTCGAAGACTGTTAATACCCTATTGTCGTAGTTTGCTGGAAGGTGTTGTTCTGGAGTGTCCTTGCTAAGGATGTCCTCATCGCTCTTGGCTACCTGCCGAAGTATCCAGCATGCTCTAAGGCTGTGGGTTGCCGTGGTATCCGGCGTCGAGTGTATTTTGCATGGGCCATTAAGCCATCCCTCCAGAACGGTGCCGTGCAGCGTAAAGGGTTTATGTTTTTTGGTTGTTCGGCTGGGCGTGCCACGAGGGTGCGTCCTTTTCGCCTGTAAGGGGAGTCGGGGTGGTTCCCAACAAGCTGCCTGAGTTTTCCAGGCGCTTTCCATCGTGTTGTATTTTTGTATGATAGTTGCTAAGTCAGCGAACTTTGGTATGCGACGGCGATTGATGGCGTTAAGGATACCTTCGTCCGCGCAGTTGTTGCAGAATGCTGCTATCGTGTCTTCGTCGCGGCAGTCTTTTACTTTGTCTTTGACAAGGAGGAATCTGGCCCAGAAGTGGTGTACGTTTCCTGGGACTGTTGCTTGATGCTCCTGAGAGCGTCTATGTCCGGGTGGGTGGGTGGAATTGGATCCGAACCCTGACCCGATTTTTGATCTGGAGTTTGGAGATCTACCGGGCCTGATAGTTCGGGCTCTGGAATATCGACTGATTTTTTGGACTTGTCCTCCCACTCCATGTTCGGAGGAAGAGGCATGACCGTCTGCCGGAATGTATCCGGCTCTTCAAGATCGGCGATTCGAACATAGTTCATCTTCAATATGGTGGAAGAATTGATCTGCTCCTCGACTACCGCTACCTGGTGGGTGATCGGTGGAGTTTTAATTTCTCTCTGGTCGAGTTTAAGCCCGACCCGACCGTAGTCTGTAGCAACCCCCATGGAAGCCATGCGATCCAGGAGTTCGTTCAACGACGACAACTCCACCGGATCCATGCGGGCGGAGTATTCGGGATCAACGCGGAGGTGATTTTTGATGACTTGAGAGGTCATCGTCGGCTTAAGGGCCGAGCTGGCGGTCATAACAAAGCCGCCGAGACGGAGGGCCTGACCCGGGGCCAGGGCTCCTCCGGAGATGATATTATCCTTGACCACAAGGCCAGCCATCAACCCTCTTAGCGACGGCATAGAGGAACTCTCAATGAAAGCACCAATGTCGGTGTCAAAACCGGCGGATCTCGGGTAGGGGGTCCCGAACTGTGCATCTAGGATCGATGGTAACAGGAGACGGAGGACACAATGTTTACCCAGGTTCGGGCCCTCTCTATGGAGGTAATATCCTACTTCCTGCTTGATTGATCTTGATGAATATGAGTGTTACAAGAGTTGATCTACCACAAGATCGTAATCGCTAAACCCTAGAAGTCTAGCCTATGAGTATATGGTAATGAATCTGTCCTATCCGGACTATGCTCTCCGGTTTTATATAGACACCGGAGAGATCTAGGGTTACATGGAGTCGGTTACATTAAGGTTGGAATCTTCATAATCGATCGCCTAGCTTGCCTTCCACGCCAAGTAGAGTCCAATCCGGACACGGGTGTAGTCTTCGGTCTTCGTGTCTTCATAGCCCATCAGTCCGGCCCATGGATGACAGGCCGGATCCCCGAGGATCCCTTAGTCCAGGACTCCCTCAATGTGACTCCTCCAATGGTCCAATTAGTTTTTGTTCTAGTGCTTTTTATATTGCAATTTTTTTTGCTGCTGTGGTGACCATGTTCTTGAGCTTGCATGTCAAATTTATATGGCCCAAAGTAGTTTTGATGCATGATATATCATCAAGACACGTGTAGGAGTAGTGGCTATCAATCTTGTTGAGTTTGATTCACTTTTATTTTGAGTCACTAAAAATTTCAGAAATTTTTCAGAGGAAGAAAAATGTTTAGGAAGATATATCAAGGTGGTTCCTCGAGGAAGCAAGCCCCAAGGCTCGCGATACGTGATCCAGACCTTGAACCACCAAGAGAAGCTCCAGTACGGCCTTGCGAATGGCCGTTGGATGAATTCATGGTTCATGCTGGTTTCAAGGAGGAATTTGATGCGTACATACAAAACGCTGATCTAGGGGACTTCGTGTCAGATAAGTGCCGGTAGTACTACCACCTCACTGATTCATTTGTGCGAAGATTTAAATTTACATCCCAACACAATACTCATTCTGTCCTGTTTAACTTTATAATAGATCATATACCATGGACCTTGAAGATGTTAATGATGCATGCAAAATCCCACAATGGTGCATTCTTAGTGAGCCTCGCAAAACTGAATACAATGACTTCCTTGCTAGCATCACTGCGGGAGAAACTAGAAATATGGCACAAGCTACCATAGGGAGCATCACTACTGCAGGATGCTACTAACGCGACACTACGATCAGAGACCCTTTCACGAAACTGTGTGCAATGCATTAATCACAAACGGGGATGTAAAAAACCCATCAAAAAGGTGCAAAACGTTTGCAATGGAGGATGCATCAAACACGGCTCAGATTTTAGTTGCATGTGCGATCCAGGACATACGGTTCAGTCCAATGAACCGTTTGCGATGAGGCGGAACAAAAGAAATGGGCAGCCTGATGAAGGCGTGTGCGATGTACAACATACGGTTCACTTGGATGAACTGTTTGTTATTAGGCAACACAAAAGAAACGGTTAGCCAGATCAAGGTGTGTGTGATGTACAACATACAGTTCACTCGGATGAACTGTTTGTGATTAGGCAACACAAAAGAAATGGTCAGCCAGATCAAGGTGTGTGCGATGTACGACATGCGGTTCACCCGGGTGAACTGTTTGCGTTGAGACAAGAGAACATAAATGGTTCAATATAACAAATACCATAAATATTGCAAGGTTCAAGTTCAAAGATTAGAACGCCCAAATTCAAATATTGCAAGCTGCGTCATTTCTGAAAAGGGATCAGCCGCTGACAAGTCATGTATGGGTTTGACACAATAACTTGCAATTGCTTTGCCATATGCTCTTCCAATACGAAGTTTGGCATTTTTGGAGGCACTTCCATTCTGCAGTACCAGCCGCCTCTGATAATCATACCATTGATCTTTCCTAATTAAATGCGTGTTCAACCTCAGTACCCTCAACACCTTTGCTCCGGCAAGAAAGAACATGGCGAGTGTAATCTCCGGTGGTGTCCCTCAGTAGGAGTTCAAAGTAATATTTGAGAGATGCAGATCCAGGCATTCGAAGTGATTGTCGTTATCAACATCTTCCACCGGGCCTAATATGCACTGCAAAAGAAGAGAACGTGTTAGTGCCTACATGCAGTTTTGAACACTGCTACACGCCCATTTGGTTTGCAGGATTTGTAAAATGCACCAACGTGCCATCTTCGATCTGTCATGACTAACATGGGCATTAATTTGATTACAATCTAGAAACATGCAGCCTTCTTCACAAGAGGTTGGATTGGATGAAAAATTCCCTAAGAAAACTAGTACAGATGAATCCAAAGGAGAAATGCTTATGGACAATTGTAACCATATGAATGAAGCAACCAATATGGGGTGGGGGTGTATGTCCTAAAATCCTCCAAAATTCCTTCAGAAATCGTAGTACATAGTCATTGTAAACTTGGGAAAAGGTGCAAAAAATTGAACTCCCTTATGGTTAACATTTAACAGGAAAGGAACATCACCTCGAGATACAGCTTCTTCACGCACGGAAAGCATCTCAGGCAACTGAAAACTTGGTCCAGGTTGGGGACGACAGATTCTAGTGCCAAGACCTTCACCGTGCCCAGAGTCTGGGTGAAGCTTCGCTGGATGACAGACAAACATACATCTTCAAAACTAGAAATAACGTTGATATCAAGAAGGAGAGGTATATAAGGCGATTGTTGTACCTAAAAGTTGTAGTATTTGACAGACGAGTAGCCCACCACTTTCAATTTCAGCGCAGAAATGACATTGATTCTTGTTGGACCTTGTTGATCAACTACAAGTAATCTCTCAACTGAAGGTTTGTCCTGGATGACCATATTGTGGTCCACCTTTTGTGATCTCTCGTTGCAGCACCAGCAACACACATAAATAGTGCGGAGAGTCCTGGAGGTGATGTGCAAGGTACTCGACCAATTCATCGCCTGAAGACGAAGGAACTCGAGTGCACTACAGCCGCGGAGCAGGCGCTCCATGTCATCCTTTGGGATGCGGATGGCGACGAGCTCGAGGTGCTTCAGTCGTGGTAGAAAAAGAGCGGGCGCGTCATTAAGGGGGGAGGGGGGAACGACAGTTCATGAACTTGGCAAGGCGCAGCGCGGGCGTGAAGCGGAGCGCGGACGTTGGCAGCAAGCTCATATGCCCATCATTATAACTTAGATTCTCGAGCTGATCTATGGCGCGGGATCGGAACCACTCGTCAAGCTTGGCTCGCTCCTTGCCATTGGAACGTAACTTGCCCGCGATAAGGCCTTTGATTGGGCCATGGTGACTGCCGAGGATCTGGGAGAACACATCCAAGCTTTGGTGATAGCCATGGCAGAGCTTGTGGGCGTGGAGGAGGTCGACAGGGGTGCGGAGCCATAGGGTGCGCCACCGCCGGGAAACGGCGACTGTCCTCGCCCGATTTCTGATTGGGAGGAGGGATATGATGACTATCAACATATCATCGGGGAGGTTGTTGATGAAGTCTAGGCCTGCTGGAGTCACTTGCGGTTCTTTCTCGACCCGCCTCCGCTTGTTGGCAGCCTCGTTCTCCACCTCGTCGGCGGGGACGGGAACCTCTGTCTCCATATTCACGCCGTGCTCCGATGCTTCAGCATCCCCAGCGTCGCCACTCCCTCCGATGGGGCGCTTCGATGGCATCCTCGTACACTGACGACTTTGAGGACTCAGAGCGGCGTCGAGGATGCGGGCGGAGAGAGGAATTATGTGTGTGGCGAGGATGGGGGGGGGTGTGGCCGCTCGGCAGTGCCATTAATATAGACCAGTGGGAGTGAGGCGGGCGGCGGTCCAAGGCTGTCTCACTTCCCGGTGAGAACGACTACTTAATCTCTAGTATGAATGAAATCTATGCTTAATTACTAAATTTTAGTTGCAAAAAATAGATAATGATATTGATTTTAGCTGCATATTTTGACAAATGGCAGTGTCTCTTGGCTTAGTGTAGCGACCCGACCTCAGACGGTCAAGTCTCTGTGCTTCAGTGTCATCCCTGGATCGGTAATGCTGACACACACAGTACTCGAATGGATTTATAACAGAGTAGCAATCAGACACTTATTACATCAATAGTCTCAAAAGAGAACTTCTTACAATAAATATGGCTTAAGGCCATCTAACTAAGATAACATCGGAAGGCTTGGAAGATAAAGTGAGTCCATCAACTCCAACGGCATAGCTGAGTGCACAACAACGACCTAGCGCACCTTACTCTTCGTCTGAAAAGTCTGCAACATGATATGTTGCAGCCCGAAAAACGGGTCAGCACATGGAATATGCTGGCAATATAACACAGTAGAGCAATGAACCGAATAAATGCTATCACTACATGCGTATTGTTGGGGAACGCAGTAATTTCAAAAATGTTCCTACGCACACGCAAGATCATGGTGATGCATATCAACGAGAGGGGAGAGTGTTGTCCACGTACCCTCGTAGACCGAAAGCGGAAGCGTTAACTTAACACAACGCGGTTGATGTAGTCGTACGTCTTCACGATCCGACCGATCAAGTACCGAACGTACGGCACCTCCGAGTTCAGCACACGTTCAGCTCGATGACGTCCCTCGAACTCCGATCCAGCCAAGTGTTGAGGGAGAGTTTCGTCAGCACGACGGCGTGGTGATGATGATGATGTTCTACCGACGCAAGGCTTCGCCTAAGCACCGCTACGATATTATCGAGGTGTAATATGGTGGAGGGGGCACCGCACATGGCTAAGAGATCAATGATCAATTGTTGTGTCTATGGGGTGCCCCTGCCCCCGTATATAAAGGATCAAAGGGGGGAGGTGCGGCCAGCCTTGGGGCGCGCTAGGAGGAGTCCTACTCCCCCCTTTTCCTAGTTGGATTAGGACTTGGGAGGGGGGAAAGAGGAGAGGGAGAAGAAGGAAGGGGGCGCCGCCCCCTTCTCCTTGTCCTATTCGGACTAGGGGGGAGGGACGCGCGGCCCAGCCCTAGCCGCCTCTTCTCTCTTCCACCTAGGCCACTAAGGCCCATTATGTTACCGGGGGTTCCGGTAACCTCCCGGTACTCCGGTAAAATCCTGATTTCACCCGGAACACTTACGATATCTAAACATAGGCTTCCAATATATCAATCTTCATGTATTGACCATTTCGAGACTCCTCGTCATGTCCGTGATCACATCCGGGACTCCAAACAACCTTCGGTACATCAAAACATATAAACTCATAATATAACTGTCATCGAAATGTTAAGCGTGCGGACCCTACGGGTTTGAGAACTATGTAGACATGACCGAGACATGTCTCCGGTCAATAACCAATAGCAGAACCTAGATGCTCATATTGGCTCCCACATATTCTACGAAGATCTTTATCGGTCAGACCGCATAACAACATACATTGTTCCCTTTGTCATCGGTATGTTACTTGCCCGAGATTCGATCGTCGGTATCTCAATACCTAGTTCAATCTCGTTACCGGCAAGTCTCTTTACTTGTTCTGTAATACATCATCTCACAACAAACTCATTAGTTGCAATGCTTGCAAGGCTTAAGTGATGTGTATTACCGAGAGGGCCCAGAGATACCTCTCCGACAATCGGAGTGACAAATCCTAATCTCGAAATACGCCAACCCAACAAGTACCTTCGGAGACACCTGTAGAGCACCTTTATAATCACCCAGTTACGTTGTGACGTTTGGTAGCACACACAGTGTTCCTCCGATAAACGGGAGTTGCATAATCTCATAGTCATAGGAACATGTATAAGTCATAAAGAAAGCAATAGCAACATACTAAACGATCGAGTGCTAAGCTAACGGAATGGGTCAAGTCAATCACACCATTCTCCTAATGATGTGATCCCGTTAATCAAATGACAACTCATGTCAATGGCTAGGAAACATAACCATCTTTAATCAACGAGCTAGTCAAGTAGAGGCATACTAGTGACACTTTGTTTGTCTATGTATTCACACAAGTATTATGTTTCCGGTTAATACAATTCTAGCATGAATAATAAACATTTATCATGATATAAGGAAATAAATAATAACTTTATTATTGCCTCTAGGGCATATTTCCTTCAGTCTCCCACTTGCACTAGAGTCAATAATCTAGATTACACAGTAACGATTCTTACACCCATGGAGCCTTGGTGCTGATCATGTTTTGCTCGTGGAAGAGGCTTAGTCAACGGGTCTGCAACATTCAGATCCGTATGTATCTTGCAAATTTCTATATCTCCCACCTGGACTAAATCCCGGATGGAATTGAAGCGTCTTTTGATGTGCTTGGTTCTCTTGTGAAATCTGGATTCCTTTGCTAAGGCAATTGCACCAGTATTGTCACAAAAGATTTTCATTGGACCAGATGCACTAGGTATGACACCTAGATCGGATATGAACTCCTTCATCCAGACTCCTTCATTTGCTGCTTCCGAAGCAGCTATGTACTCCACTTCACACGTAGATCCCGCCACGATGCTTTGTTTAGAACTGCACCAACTGACAGCTCCACCGTTCAATGTAAACACGTATCTGGTTTGCGATTTAGAATCGTCCGGATCAGTGTCAAAGCTTGCATCGACGTAACCATTTACGATGAGCTCTTTGTCACCTCCATAAACGAGAAACATATCCTTAGTCCTTTTCAGGTATTTCAGGATGTTCTTGACCGCTGTCCAGTGATCCACTCCTGGATTACTTTGGTACCTTCCTGCTAGACTTATAGCAAGGCATACATCAGGTCTGGTACACAGCATTGCATACATGATAGAGCCTATGGCTGAAGCATAGGGAACATCTTTCATCTTCTCTCTATCTTCTGCAGTGGTCGGGCATTGAGTCTTACTCAACTTCACACCTTGTAACATAGGCAAGAACCCTTTCTTTGCTTGATCCATTTTGAACTTCTTCAAAACTTTGTCAAGGTATGTGCTTTGTGAAAGTCCAATTAAGCGTCTTGATCTATCTCTATAGATCTTGATGCCCAATATATACGCAGCTTCACCGAGGTCTTTCATTGAAAAACTCTTATTCAAGTATCCCTTTATGCTATCCAGAAATTCTATATCATTTCCAATCAGCAATATGTCATCCACATATAATATCAGAAATGCTACAGAGCTCCCACTCACTTTCTTGTAAATACAGGCTTCTCCAAAAGTCTGTACAAAACCAAATGCTTTGATCACACTATCAAAGCGTTTATTCCAACTCCGAGAGGCTTGCACCAGTCCATAAATGGATCGCTGGAGCTTGCACACTTTGTTAGCTCCCTTTGGATCGACAAAACCTTCCGGTTGCATCATATACAACTCTTCTTCCAGAAATCCATTCAGGAATGCAGTTTTGACATCCATTTGCCAAATTTCATAATCATAAAATGCGGCAATTGCTAACATGATTCGGACAGACTTAAGCATCGCTACGGGTGAGAAGGTCTCATCGTAGTCAATCCCTTGAACTTGTCGAAAACCTTTCGCAACAAGTCGAGCTTTATAGACAATAACATTACCATCAGCGTCAGTCTTCTTCTTGAAGATCCATTTATTTTCAATGGCTTGCCGATCATCGGGCAAGTCAACCAAAGTCCATACTTTGTTCTCATACATGGATCCCATCTCGGATTTCATGGCCTCAAGCCATTTTGCGGAATCTGGGCTCACCATCGCTTCTTCATAGTTCGTAGGTTCGTCATGGTCTAGTAACATAACCTCCAGAACAGGATTACCGTACCACTCTGGTGCGGATCTTACTCTGGTTGACCTACGAGGTTCAGTAATAACTTGATCTGAAGTTTCATGATCATCATCATTAACTTCCTCACTAATTGGTGTAGGTGTCGCAGAAACCGGTTTCTGTGATGAACTACTTTCCAATAAGGGAGCAGGTACAGTTACCTCATCAAGTTCTACTTTCCTCCCACTCACTTCTTTCGAGAGAAACTCCTTCTCCAGAAAAATTCCGAATTTAGCAACAAAAGTTTTGCCTTCGGATCTGTGATAGAAGGTGTACCCAACAGTCTCCTTTGGGTATCCTATGAAGACACATTTCTCCGATTTGGGTTCGAGCTTATCAGGTTGAAGTTTTTTCACATAAGCATCGCAGCCCCAAACTTTAAGAAACGACAACTTTGGTTTCTTGCCAAACCACAGTTCATAAGGCGTCGTCTCAACGGATTTTGATGGTGCCCTATTTAACGTGAATGCAGCCGTCTCTAAAGCATAACCCCAAAACGATAGCGGTAAATCAGTAAGAGACATCATAGATCGCACCATATCTAGTAGAGTACGATTACGACGTTCGGACACACCATTACGCTGTGGTGTTCCGGGTGGCGTGAGTTGCGAAACTATTCCGCATTGTTTCAAATGAAGACCAAACTCATAACTCAAATATTCTCCTCCACGATCAGATCGTAGAAATTTTATTTTCTTGTTACGATGATTTTCAACTTCACTCTGAAATTCTTTGAACTTTTCAAATGTTTCAGACTTATGTTTCATTAAGTAGATATACCCATATCTGCTCAAATCATCTGTGAAGGTGAGAAAATAACGATATCCGCCACGAGCCTCAATATTCATCGGACCACATACATCTGTATGTATGATTTCCAACAAATCTGTTGCTCTCTCCATAGTTCCGGAGAACGGTGTTTTAGTCATCTTGCCCATGAGGCACGGTTCGCAAGTACCAAGTGATTCATAATCAAGTGGTTCCAAAAGTCCATCAGTATGGAGTTTCTTCATGCGCTTTACACCGATATGACCTAAACGGCAGTGCCACAAATAAGTTGCACTATCATTATCAACTCTGCATCTTTTGGCTTCAATATTATGAATATGTGTATCACTACTATCGAGATTCAACAAAAATAGACCACTCTTCAAGGGTGCATGACCATAAAAGATATTACTCATATAAATAGAACAACCATTATTCTCTGATTTAAATGAATAACCGTCTCGCATCAAACAAGATCCAGATATAATGTTCATGCTTAACGCTGGCACCAAATAACAATTATTTAGGTCTAAAACTAATCCCGAAGGTAGATGTAGAGGTAGCGTGCCGACCGCGATCACATCGACTTTGGAACCATTTCCCACGCGCATCGTCACCTCGTCCTTAGCCAATCTTCGCTTAATCCGTAGCCCCTGTTTCGAGTTGCAAATATTAGCAACAGAACCAGTATCAAATACCCAGGTGCTACTGCGAGCATTAGTAAGGTACACATCAATAACATGTATATCACATATACCTTTGTTCACCTTGCCATCCTTCTTATCCGCCAAATACTTGGGGCAGTTCCGCTTCCAGTGACCAGTCTGCTTGCAGTAGAAGCACTCAGTCTCAGGCTTAGGTCCAGACTTGGGTTTCTTCTCCTGAACAGCAACTTGCTTGCTGTTCTTCTTGAAGTTCCCCTTCTTCTTCCCTTTGCCCTTTTTCTTGAAACTAGTGGTCTTATTGACCATCAACACTTGATGCTCCTTTTTGATTTCTACCTCCGCAGCCTTTAGCATTGCGAAGAGCTCGGGAATCGTCTTATCCATCCCTTGCATGTTATAGTTCATCACGAAGCTCTTGTAGCTTGGTGGCAGTGATTGAAGAATTCTGTCAATGACGCTATCATCCGGAAGATTAACTCCCAGTTGAATCAAGTGATTGTTATACCCAGACATTTTGAGTATATGCTCACTGACAGAACTATTCTCTTCCATCTTGCAGCTGTAGAACTTATTGGAGACTTCATATCTCTCAATCCGGGCATTTGCTTGAAATATTAACTTCAACTCCTGGAACATCTCATATGCTCCATGACGTTCAAAACGTCGTTGAAGACCCGGTTCTAAGCCGTAAAGCATGGCACACTGAACTATCGAGTAGTCATCAGCTTTGCTCTGCCAGACGTTCATAACATCTGGTGTTGCTCCTGCAGCAGGCCTGGCACCCAGCGGTGCTTCCAGGACGTAATTCTTCTGTGCAGCAATGAGGATAATCCTCAAGTTACGGACCCAGTCCGTGTAATTGCTACCATCATCTTTCAACTTTGCTTTCTCAAGGAACACATTAAAATTCAACGGAACAACAGCACGGGCCATCTATCTACAATCAACATAGACAAGCAAGATACTATCAGGTACTAAGTTCATGATAAATTCAAGTTCAATTAATCATATTACTTAAGAACTCCCACTTAGATAGACATCCCTCTAATCCTCTAAGTGATCACGTGATCCATATCAACTAAACCATGTCCGATCATCACGTGAGATGGAGTAGTTTCAACGGTGAACATCACTATGTTGATCATATCTACTATATGATTCACGCTCGACCTTTCGGTCTCCGTGTTCCGAGGCCATATCTGTTATATGCTAGGCTCGTCAAGTTTAACCTGAGTATTCCGCGTATGCAACTGTTTTGCACCCGTTGTATTTGAACGTAGAGCCTATCACACCCGATCATCGCGTGGTGTCTCAGCACGAAGAACTTTCGCAATGGTGCATACTCAGGGAGAACACTTATACTTTGATAATTTAGTGAGGGATCATCTTATAATGCTACCGTCAATCAAAGCAAGATAAGATGCATAAAAAGATAAACATCACATGAAATCAATATAAGTGATATGATATGGCCATCATCATCTTGTGCTTGTGATCTCCATCTCCGAAGCACCGTCATGATCATCATCGTCACCGGCGCGACACCTTGATCTCCATCGTAGCATCGTTGTCGTCTCGCCAATCTTATGCTTCTACGACTATCGCTACCGCTTAGTGATAAAGTAAAGCATTACAGGGCGATTGCATTGCATACAATAAAGCGACAACCATATGGCTCCTGCCAGTTGCCGATAACTCGGTTACAAAACATGATCATCTCATACAATAAAATTTAGCATCATGTCTTGACCATATCACATCACAACATGCCCTGCAAAAACAAGTTAGACGTCCTCTACTTTGTTGTTGCAAGTTTTACGTGGCTGCTACGGGCTTAGCAAGAACCGTTCTTACCTACGCATCAAAACCACAATGATAGTTTGTCAAGTTGGTGCTGTTTTAACCTTCGCAAGGACCGGGCGTAGCCACACTCGGTTCAACTAAAGTTGGAGAAACTGACACCCGCCAGCCACCTCTGTGCAAAGCACGTCGGAAGAACCAGTCTCGCGTAAGCGTACGCGTAATGTCGGTCCGGGCCGCTTCATCCAACAATACCACCGAACCAAAGTATGACATGCTGGTAAGCAGTATGACTTATATCGCCCACAACTCACTTGTGTTCTACTCGTGCATATGACATCTACGCATAAAACCAGGCTCGGATGCCACTGTTGGGGAACGTAGTAATTTCAAAAAAATTCCTACGCACACGCAAGATCATGGTGATGCATAGCAACGAGAGGGGAGAGTGTTGTCCACGTACCCTCGTAGACCGAAAGCGGAAGCGTTAACACAACGCGGTTGATGTAGTCGTACGTCTTCACGATCCGACCGATCAAGTACCGAACGTACGGCACCTCCGAGTTCAGCACACGTTCAGCTCGATGACGTCCCTCGAACTCCGATCCAGCCGAGTGTTGAGGGAGAGTTTCGTCAGCACGACGGCGTGGTGACGATGATGATGTTCTACCGACGCAGGGCTTCGCCTAAGCACCGCTACGATATTATCGAGGTGTAATATGGTGGAGGGGGGCACCGCACACGGCTAAGAGATCAATGATCAATTGTTGTGTCTATGGGGTGCCCCCTGCCCCCGTATATAAAGGATCAAAGGGGGGAGGTGCGGCCAGCCTTGGGGCGCGCCAGGAGGAGTCCTACTCCCACCGGGAGTAGGACTCCCCCCTTTTCCTAGTTGGATTAGGACTTGGGAGGGGGGAAAGAGGAGAGGGAGAAGAAGGAAGGGGGGCGCCGCCCCCTTCTCCTTGTCCTATTCGGACTAGGGGGGAGGGGCGCGCGGCCCAGCCCTAGCCGCCTCTCCTCTCTTCCACCTAGGCCCACTAAGGCCCATTATGTTGCCGGGGGGTTCCGGTAACCTCCCGGTACTCCGGTAAAATCCCGATTTCACCCGGAACACTTCCGATATCCAAACATAGGCTTCCAATATATCAATCTTTATGTCTCGACCATTTCGAGACTCCTCGTCATGTCCGTGATCACATCCGGGACTCCGAACAACCTTCGGTACATCAAAACATATAAACTCATAATATAACTGTCATCGAAACGTTAAGCGTGCGGACCCTACGGGTTCGAGAACTATGTAGACATGACCGAGACACGTCTCCGGTCAATAACCAATAGCGGAACCTGGATGCTCATATTGGCTCCCACATATTCTACGAAGATCTTTATCGGTCAGACCGCATAACAACATACGTTGTTCCCTTTGTCATCGGTATGTTACTTGCCCGAGATTCGATCGTCGGTATCTCAATACCTAGTTCAATCTCGTTACCGGCAAGTCTCTTTACTCGTTCTGTAATACATCATCTCGCAACAAACTCATTAGTTGCAATGCTTGCAAGGCTTAAGTGATGTGTATTACCGAGAGGGCCCAGAGATACCTCTCCGACAATCGGAGTGACAAATCCTAATCTCGAAATACGCCAACCCAACAAGTACCTTCGGAGACACCTGTAGAGCACCTTTATAATCACCCAGTTACGTTGTGACGTTTGGTAGCACACAAAGTGTTCCTCCGGTAAACGGGAGTTGCATAATCTCATAGTCATAGGAACATGTATAAGTCATGAAGAAAGCAATAGCAACATACTAAACGATCGAGTGCTAAGCTAACGGAATGGGTCAAGTCAATCACATCATTCTCCTAATGATGTGATCCCGTTAATC
Source organism: Triticum aestivum (assembly GCF_018294505.1). Classification (NCBI taxonomy): domain Eukaryota; kingdom Viridiplantae; phylum Streptophyta; class Magnoliopsida; order Poales; family Poaceae; genus Triticum; species Triticum aestivum. The sequence goes on from NC_057811.1 coordinate 57,598,870, forward strand.
AAATGACAACTCATGTCAATGGCTAGGAAACATAATCATCTTTAATCAACGAGCTAGTCAAGTAGAGGCATACTAGTGACACTATGTTTGTCTATGTATTCACACATGTATTATGTTTTCGGTTAATACAATTCTAGCATGAATAATAAACATTTATCATGATATAAGGAAATAAATAATAACTTTATTATTGCCTCTAGGGCATATTTCCTTCACATATATGGCTGGTGGAGGCTCTATGGTTATAATGTTTTTGTGAAAAGCCAATTTTTCCCTACAACAAAGGAATATATTTTATTTAACTATCATGGTGGTTGAAACATCATTGAGGAGGTTCCTCCAACTCAATCCCAATTAAGGTAATCATTAACAACCCAACAAAATTAATTTAGAGTGATGAGATCCATATGATAATCCAAGAACCAGATACTCAAGATGTCCATAACCGGGGACACGGCTAACCATGATTAGTTTGTACACTCTGCAGAGGTTTGCGCACTTTTCCCCACAAGACTCGATCGCCTTCGTTTGATTTCTTGCACTACATGGTGTTTGAGAAGCGGATGACCGAGACACAGTCTTCCAGAAACATTAACTCTTTACTCTGGGTGGACAGTTACACCTACTTTCCCCTACATCTGCTAGCCCACCACTGAAAGAGGTCATGTAACATAGTCAACTATGCTAGAGCCCATAATAGCTTGTGGCTGCACACGAAAGTTTCTAACATACTCAACTAAAATTATTTTTTTGATTTTAACATTTTTCCCTCTAATATTTCATTTATTTTGGAGAAGTCATATTATCTCCTCTCATATATTTTAATTAGAAATATTTTCGGAGAGAAAAAATAATTAAAACCAAAATGATCCTTGTTTCGATATTTGAGAAAATTTAAATATGAAAATCGGTGAAATCCCCAACTCTCTCTGTGGGTCCTTGAGTTGCTTAGAATTTCGAGGATCGCAAATCAAAATGCAATAAAATATGATATGCATGGATGACCTATGTATAACATTCCAAATTTAAAATTTGGGATGTTACAAACCTACCCCCCTTAAGATGAATCTCGTCCTCGAGATTCGAGTTGGCTAGAAAATAGGTGTTGGTGGTCTTTCCGTAGATCATCTTCTCGTTCCCAGGTGGCTTCATCCTCGGTATGGTGGCTCCACTGAACTTTGCAAAACTTGATAACCTTGCTGCGCGTGACTCGGCTGGCAAACTCGAGAATCTTGACTGGTTTCTCCTCATAAGTCAAGTCACCGTCCAACTGAATCGCTTCCAGGGGCACTGTATCTCTCAGAGGTATATCAGCCATCTCTGCATGGCACTTCTTTAACTGAGAAACGTGAAACACATCATGAAGTCCTGACAATCCTTCGGGTAACTCTAACTTGTAGGCCACTTCTCCCATACGTTCCAAAACTTGGTATGGTCCTATAAATCTCGGGGCTAACTTTCCCTTAACTCCAAAACGTTTAACTCCTCGCAGAGGTGATACTCGAAGATAGGATCTGTCTCCGATTTCCTAGACTACCCCCTTGCGTTTTGAGCCTGCATAACTCTTCTGTCTGGACTGAGCTACCTTCAGTCTATCTCAAATCAGCTTAACCTTCTCTTCTGACTCTTTGATCAAATCTGCTCCAAACAACTGGCGGTCTCCAACTTCGTCCCACATCAACGGTGCCCTGCACCTTCGTCCATACAAGGCTTTGAAAGGTGCCATCTTCAAACTGGCCTGGTAGCTATTGTTGTATGAGAACTCCGCGTAGGGAAAATTATCATCCCTACTTGACCCATAATCTAGTGCACAAGCTCTCAACATGTCCTCTAGAATCTGATTGACTCTCTCGGTTTATCCATACGTCTGCGGATGAAAGGCTATACTGAACTCTAGCCTGGTACCCAAAGTCTGGTGCAGCTGGTGCCAAAACTTTGAAGTGAACTGTGTTCCTCTATCTGATACGATGGTCCTCAAAACTCCATGCAGACATACGATCCTGGTCATATATATCTTGGCCAACTTCGCACTCATATAGGTGGTTTTCACTGCGATAAAGTGGGCTACTTTGGTCAAGCGATCAACTACTACCCAGATAGAATCATATCCCAATCGGGTCCTGGGTAATCCGGTGATGAAATCCATGCCAAGCTTATCCCACTTCCATTCGGGTATCGGCATAGGCTGTAGTAATCTGGCTGGCTTCTGATGTTCTGCCTTCACTCTCTGACATACATCACATACGGCTACATACTCGGCAATATCCTTCTTCATACCAGTCCACCAGAAACGCTCCTTCAAATCCAAATACATCTTGGTGTTTCCGGGGTGTATCGAGTATGGTGAGTCATGAGCCTCCTGAAGTATTAACTTCCTGATCTCTGCATTATCGGGCACATATACACGGCCCTCAAACCACAAGGTGTCATGCTCATCCTCATGGAAACCTTTGGATTTTCCTTTGCTCATTCTCTCTTTTATCTCGGCAATTTCTTTGTCATCCTTCTGAGCTTCTCGAATCTTTCCCAATAATGTTGACTGAATCTCCAATGCTGCTACAAAACCCCTAGGGACTATCTCCAAATGAAGTTCCCTGAGATCCTCGGCTAACTCCTTAGGCAATCCTCCGCTTAAGAGGGTATTAATATAACTCTTCCGGCTCGAAGCGTCTGCTACGACATTGGCCTTGCCGGGATGATAGTGCAACTTCATATCATAATCCTTTATGAGCTCCAACCATCTCCTTTGCCTAAGGTTCAGCTCCTTCTGTGTGAAAATGTACTTCAAACTCTTATGATCCATGTACACATCACAACGGTTTCCAATAAGAAAATGTCTCCAGGTCTTGAGTGCATGCACTACGGCTTCTAACTCCAAATCATGCGTGGCATAATTCAACTCACGCGGTCGAAGCTGACGTGAGGCATAAGAAACAACTCTTCCGTCTTGCATAAGTACTCCTCCAAGTCCTAAGCGAGATGCGTCGCAATACACTTGGAAATCCTTGCGTATATCTGGCCAAATTAGCACTGGGGCTATAGTCAAACGTTTCTTCAATTCCTGAAAACTGGCCTCACATTCTTCTATCCATTTGAACTTGGTGTCCTTCTTCAGCAACTCCGTCATAGGCTTTGCAATCTTAGAAAAGGTCTCAATGAATCTTCGATAGTATCCCGCGAGTCCAAGAAAGCTGCAGATCTCTCCAACTAAGGTGGGTGCTAACTACTCAGTGACTGACTGAACCTCGGTAGGGTCTACTGCTATACCTTCTCCTGATATAACATGTCCAAGAAATCCAACTTCTTTCAACCAAAACTCACATTTGCTGAACTTGGCATACAACTGATGTTCTCTGAGCTTCTCGAGAACTAAACGTATGTGTTCCTTGTGCTCCTCTTCATTCTTCGAGTATACCAAAATATCATGAATGAACACCATGACAAACTTATCCAAGAACTCCATGAACACCTTATTCATCATACTCATGAAACAGGCAGGGGCATTAGTCAATCCAAATGACATAACCGTGTACTCGTATAACCCATACCTTGTGGTGAAGGCTGTCTTAGGTATATCTTGTTCTCGGATCTTCAGTTGGTGGTATCCTGATCGCAGATCGATCTTCAAAAATACTTTAGCTCCTTGCAGCTGGTCAAACAAATCATTGATCATCGGCAGTGGGTATTTGTTCTTGATCGTCACTTCACTCAGCGCACGATAATCAACAACCATTCTTAACGATCCATCCTTCTTCTCAACCAAGAGCACTGGGGCTCCCCACGGCGATGAACTTCATCGAATGTATCCTTTCTCCAATAACTCCTTAATCTGCTTCTTAATCTCTTCCAGATCATTCGCGGGCATCCAGTATGGCCTTTTTGATATCGGTCCGGTGCCTGGCAACAGCTCTATCAAAAACTCAATGTCTCAATCTGGTGGCATGCCTGGTAATTCCTCGGGAAACACATCCGGGTAATCCTTCACTACAGGCACTTCCTCCTGAACAACTCCTGAGAGGGAATTTACTTGGGTCCTCCTTGGCGCATGCCTGGATACATACTTGATCCTTTTTCCCTCCGGTGTGGTGAGCAAAATTGACTTACTGGCGCAATCGATGTTTCCTCCATACATCGACAGCCAATCCATGCCTAGAATCACATCCAATCCTTGGGACTCTAGAATTATCAGGTCTGAGGGGAAAACATGCCTACCTATGGTTAATGGCATCTGAAAACATCCACTGCTTGCCATATACTCAGCTCCAGGTGAGCTTACTAACATGGGAGTTCTAAGAACTTTGGTGGGCAACATATACTTATCCACAATTCCCCTTGAAATGCATGAATGCGATGCACCAGTATCAAAAAGAACGATTGCAGTAAATGACTTAAGCAAAAACTTACCGATAACTGCATCTGGCTGCTCTTCAACCTCCTCCATGTTAACGTGGTTTACTTGTCCCTTGTTGAAAGGGTTGGGCTTCTTCCTAGAGCTTCCATTTCCATTTCCGTTCTTCGCTTCAGGGCACTCAGTGGCATAGTGTCCAGTCTTCCTGCACTTGGAACAAGTAATGTGACTTAAGTCCTTCTTGGCGGGTGTGGCTGGATTGGAGCAATTCTGATTGCTGCCAGCTCCATTCCCATTCCCATTCTTGGGGCCATTGTGGTTATGGGAACTTCCTCCATTGCATGTGTGGCCTCCATGGTTATGGGTATATCCTCCCGAGTTCGGGGTAAAGCGAGGCTTCTGCTGTGCTCCTGAATTGTACTTCCCTTGTCCATACTTCCTTTTGCTGCTGCTTCCCTTCAATCATAAGAGCCTTGTCTACCAAATCCTGGTAGTTGTTAAATGTTGCCACCATCAACTGCATGCTCATCTCATCATTTAGCCCTTCCATAAACTTCTCCTGCTTCGCAGCATCTGTGGCCACATCACTAGGGGCATAGCGAGATAACTTACTAAACTCATCTACGTACTGACCCACAGTATGATTTCCCTGGCGTAAGTAGCGAAACTCACGCTTCTTCATGCTCATAGCTCCAGTTGAGACATGGGCTGTGCGGAATGCTTGCTGAAACTGATCCCAAGTGCTATTGGCTATAGGGAAAGTGGTTGTATAATTCTCCCACCATGAAGCTGCTGGTCCATCCAATTGATGTGCGACAAAACGCACCTTCTCAGCATCTGTGCAACCTGCGGTGGTCAACTCCCTTCCAATCTTGTGTAGCCAATCATCAGCAACTATCGGCTCGGTGCTACTGGAAAACACCGGCGGCTGCAACCTTAGAAAATGGGCTAAGTTGTCAACTGGAGGTGGTGGTGGTGGATTGTTGTTGTTGTTGCCTTGGTTCTGAACTAACAACTGCATCAAGGCATTCTGCTGCTGGATCAACTGAGTGAGCTCCGGTGGGAAGACAAATCCGGGGTCACGTCTCGGAGGCATCTGGTGGGTTTAGAGGGGAGAGATTAGAATAGAAAGAGGCCTAAGGGGAAAAATCACTACACATATGCACATGAGACAAACACAATCATATCACACCAATTCAATTCAAGCAAGGGCATACAATCGGTCTAGATCTATCGTTACAAAAGTGCTCGGACTACTATTATGTACATGAGGGAATACTACTAATCATATGGTGGTCATCTAGAAATTTTGATCGGTGGAAGACTCCATGATATCCGCTCCAGCTTCGTCTTCATAATCATCATCACTACCAATAGGGTCGGAGTTGGTGTCGTCGATGATGATGTAGTCTTCAGAACGAATCTCCTTGGGTTCGTCGTCTTCTCCTCCTGGCGCGGGGTCTCCCATAAATACTCCTAGCTTCCTTGTCAGGTCATCATTCTTCTCCACGAGTATTGCGATTTCCTCCTCGTATCCATCGCATGTAGACTTGAGTTCCTCTTCTAGCTCCATGTTCCTGGTCATTGCCTTCTTTAAATCTATCACGCCTGCGCACATTTGGTCTCCTATCGACGAATGTGCTGGTTTAACTCCTCGATAGAAGCTGCAATGGACCTGTCCCTCCTGGTGCTGATCATCTCCCATTGCTCATCTCGGCGCCCACATATCTGGTAGATAGTGTCCTTCAACTCCTGTTTGTAGACTTCTCCGATGCATCCCATAGCAATGTGGGCTGCCATGCTCTTGCCTAGACTCCAGGTTGTCGTGCACTCAGTACAACCCCAGCTACGACTTTGGATATCCGCCAGGCCATCCGTGGGCATAGACCAACTTAGGCCAAAAGCCTAAAGCTTGGGGGAGTACGTATTTCTCACCGACATTACATTCATGTTCACACACTCATTTAAGTTGTCGGTGTTCATACTCTTTCATTGTATTATCCATGTTAGTTTATTTCTTTTTCTCGCTTTCTTCTTGTGTGTGTTTGAAAAACTTTGAGAAAAATCTAAAAAATTAGTTGTAGCTTCTTTTTAGTTTTCCTTCCTTGTTTAGTAGTAGTATTAAAGAAAAACCCAAAAAGATTTCTCGTTCTTCTTTTGCTTGTTGGGAGCTTTCCCGTGTAAATAGTTTTCCTCGTTCTTGTTTACTTTCTTCAGAAAAACAAAAACTCCAAAAATATTTCAATGTGTTTACTTTGAAATTCTTTTTCCTTTCTTTGGGTCGAGAGGAGAAGACCACGATGAAAATGATGAGTGGCTCTCATATGCATTATTGTTGATCTAATGAAGAGCCATATTATACCTTGTCTTCTCCTTCGAGTAAATGCTTGCAGATTCCAGCTTAGTCCAATGCATGTGCACTATTATTATTATCCACACTATTCGGTTGTGCAAATGAAAGGCAATAATGACGATATTTGATGAAAGGATTGAGATGAGGAAAAGCTGGTATGAACTCGACCTGTTTTGTTTTTGTAAATATGATTAGTTCATCGTTCTTGATTCAGCCCATTATGAATGAAACATGTTTACAATGACAATTAGAGATTATAGTTACTCATGCCATGCTTAATTAGCTAGGAGTTTATAATGGTTTACCTTGCGTGCCAACATGCTTTTAAAATGGTTCTGATGTAGTATGATAGGATGGTATTCTCCTTTGAATGATTCGAGTGGCTTGACATGGCACTTGTTCACGCATGTAGTTGAAACAAAATCAACATAGCCTCCACGATATTTATGTTCATGGTGATTTATATCCTACTCATGCTTGCACTCAATGTTGGTTAATCTCAATGCATGTTTATGACTGTTGTCGCTCTCTAGTTGGTCGCTCCTCAATCTTTTGCTAGCCTTCACTTGTACTAAGCGGGAATACTGCTTGTGCATCCACTTCCATAAACCCAAAGTTATTCCATATGAGTCCACCATACCTACCTATATGCGGTATTTACGTGCCGTTCCAAGTAATTTTGCACGTGCCAAACTCTAAACCTTCAAATAATAATCTGTTTTGTATGCCCGAATCGCTCGTGTAGCGGCTGGGGGCTGTCAGTATCTTCCATGCTAGGTGGGTTATTCTCACGATGAGTGTTGATTCACTTGTCATCCACGAGAAAGGGGCTGGTATTCGGGATGCCCAGTTCCATGCTCAAAATCAAATCAAAATATAATCATAAAACAAAACTCCCCCAGGACTGTTGTTGGTATGGACGGTACTCGTTGTTTTGGATCAACCGTGGAGTGTGATCGTTGGTGGAGGGGGAGTATGTTGACAATGAAAGCATACCTCTCAAAATTATATTCATCTCTGTTTTAAAAGCTTGAGCTCTAGCACCTCTGCAAATCCCAGCTTCCCTCTGCGAAGGGCCTACCTATTTACTTCTATTGCTGAGTCATCATCCTTTTATACAAAGCACCAGTTAGAGAGCACCACTGTCATTTGTATGCTTTGCTATTAATTGATATTGAGTATGACTGTGATTGGATCTCTTTTACCACGAATTACAATGTCTAGTCAGTCCTTGATCTTCAGGGCTGCTCTGCATTTATGTTTTGCGGTCTCAGAAAGGACTAGCGAGATACCATTTTGCTATATCATATCATGATTGTTTTGAAAAAGTGTTGTCATCCGAGATTTATTATTATTGCTCGCTAGTTGATTATGCCATTTATTTGAGTAAATGTGATACCTAAATGTCATTGTGAATATGGTTAGTTTATAATCTTTGCTAAAAACCTGAATGCTGGCTATACATATTTGCAACGACAAGATCAAACAGAGTTTGTAAAAGTTTTTCTTTATCACTTTCAGTTTGTCAACTGAATTGCTTGAGGACAAGCAATGGGTTAAGCTTGGGGGAGTTGATACGTCTCCATCGTATCTGCTTTTCCAACTCTTTTGCCCTTGTTTTGGACTCTAATTTGCATGATTTGAATGGAACTAACCCGGACTGACATTGTTTTCAGCAGAATTGCCTTGGTGTTAGTTTTGTGCAGAAATAAAAGTTCTTGGAATGACCTAAAAATTTATGGAGAATATTTTTGGAATAAATAAAAAATATTGGCGAAATAATCAACTAGAGGGGACCCACCAGCTGGCCACAAGGGTGGAGGGCGCGCCCCCTGCCTTGTGGGTCCCCTGCAGACCCCCCGACCTCAAATCCAAATCCATATAACCCTATTCGGGGAGAGAAAATCAGAGAGAAGGATTCATCATGTTTTACGCTACGGAGCCGCCTCCTCCTCCTGTTCTTCATCGGGAGGGCTGATCTGGAGTCCATTTGGGGCTCCGGAGAGGGGGATCTGTCGCCATCATCATCACCAACCTTCCTCCATCACCAATTTCATGATGCTCACCGCCGTGTGTGAGTAATTCCATCGTAGGCTTGCTGGACAGTGATGGGTTGGCTGAGATTTATCATGTAATCGAGTTAGTTTTGTTAGGGTGTTATCCCTAGTATCCACTATGTTATGAGATTGATGTTGCTATGACTTTGTTATGCTTAATGCTTGTCACTAGGGCCCGAGTGCCATGACTTCAGATCTGAACCTATTATGTTTTGATGAATATATTTGTGTTCTTGATCCTATCTTGCAAGTTGTAGACACCTATTACAAGTTATGATCGGCATACCCCAAGGTGACAATAATTGGGATTCTTTCCGGTGATTACCGTAGTTTGAGGAGTTCATGTATTCACTAAGTGCTACTGCTTTGGTCCAGTTCTCTATTAAAAGGAGGCCTTAATATCCCTTAGTTTCCATTAGGAGCCCGCTGCCACGGGACGGTAGGACAAAAGATGTCATGCAAGTTTTTTCCATAAGCAAGTATGACTATATTCGGAATAAATGCCTATATTATATTGATGAATTGGAGCTAGTTCTGTGTCACCCTAGGATATAACTGTTGCATGATGAATGCCATCCGACATAATTATCCATCACTGATCCATTGCCTACGAGCTTTTCACATATTGTTTTTGCTCAATTACTTTGCCTTTGCCACTGTTACAATTGCTACAAAACTGCTACTGTTACTTTCGCCACCGTTATCGTTATTTCCATACTACTATGCTACTAAATATTTTGCTGCAGATATTAAATCTTTTAGGTCTAGTTGAATTGAAAACTCAGCTGCTAATACTTGAGAATATTCTTTGGCTCCCCTTGTGTCGAATCAATAAATTTGAGTTGAATACTCTATCCTCGAAAACTGTTGCAATCCCCTATACTTGTGGGTTATCATCCCGCTCCGTCGCCCCCATGGCCGACGCCCGCCGGGTCCCTGCCGAGCACTGGGTCGCTCGCGTTGCTACGATGGCGCCCCTGGGATGCGGCGCCCCGCGCCGCTCTGCTTCCCCTGCGTCCAACGCCGGCACTGACCCTGCCGTCCATGAGCAGCAGGACTCGTCGCTTCCACCTTCCGTGCGGCGTGACGGCCGCACCGCTACTCCGTCACCCACTCAAGCCACGACATCGTCCTCCCATGCTCGCCGCGGGCCGGCGAATGCGCAGGCGGCGCTACTCATGGTGCGCGAGCTGCTGTGCTACCGCCCCTCCGACGACCGCTATGACGACTTGCTTGGCCGCATCGCCGAGCTCGTCAGCACCGTGGGCGAGGCCCGTGCGCCATCCCCCTCGCTCCGCCCCCACTATTCTAGGCGGGCGACATGGCCCACGGCGCTCCTCCTCCTCCACTGCGTGGCGCCGACCCCGAACCCGGGCGTGATGTGCAACTGCGCGACCCACCGCGCGGGGCACCAACGCGCGATGAGGCAAGCTGCCAGGTGGTGCAGCGGCCCCAAGGTGATGCACGCGCTTCCCGTGCCGCCGCGCCAAGGCCGCGCGCCACTGGAGGCGGTGGCGCGTGGGGGTCAGGACCGAGCTCCGCCCATGCGGACCGCACCTTTGAGTGCGGCGGGCTGCCGTGCCTTCACCCTGGAACTGCGTCGTTTCGTCTGGCCCGGCAACACTACAAAAAAAAGACACATCCGTGACATTTTCGGCCGAACGAAAATCTTTTCTGTTATACTTATGACACTTCTATGACGATAATTGTGACAAAACCCGGTATCATCATAGATGTGGTGGGGTCCTACTTTTATGACAAAAAATCATGACAGAAAATGGGCTTTTCGTCCTGGGCGGGCCGGAGACGCAGCTGCATGACCTTCTTTGGGCCGTCCATGACGGAAAAAACCATGGTAGAAGCGAGGGCGCGGAAAATATCCGGGAGTCCCCGGTTACGGTGGGTGCTCGTGGGCCGAGCGATGCGCGTTTCTCTCGTACGTACGCGTGTGTGTGCGAGTCGTTGGGCTCTAACTGAACCTGAGCGAGGCGTTGGGCTCTAACTGAACCCGAGAGATTGCACTGCAGGCTACGCGTTACTGAACCTGAGCGATCGATCGATGGCTGTTAACTGAACCCGATCGAGCGATTCCTTCGCTACTGCTGCTAATTGAAGCCGATCGATGCTGCCTCTGGATGAATAGTGAGCGCTGCGGGGGGGGGGGGGGGTTGGATGAACAGTTCCCGGTGGGGGTGGATGAACAGGACCCCGTGGTGTTGCCTCTGGATGAACAGTACCCCGATCGATCGAGCCGGTTGGGGCTGGATGAACAGGACCACCCCGTGGAGGGCAGGATGAACAGTAGATGGTGGAGGGCTGGATGAACAGTAGCCCGTGGAGGGGTGGTTGAACAGGAGCCCGTGGAGAGGGCTGGTTGAACAGTAGCCGGTGGAGTAGCGCCTGGTGGAGGCTGGATGAACAGGAGCCCGTGGATGAACAGTCGTAGGTGGAGGCTAGAGGAGGTCGACGGTGGATGAACAGTAGCCCGTGGAGGTTGGAGGGGGTCGACGGTGGAGATGAACAGTATCCCGTGGAGTCCCGTTTTGCGGTACGCCACACCCCTCCTAATGAACAGGACCCCCGTTTCGACCGTAGCGCTCCAACACAAGTCCGTTCCCTTCGTTTTGTGGTACACCACACCCCTCCCGATCAACAGGACCCCCGTTTCGACCGTAGGAGGTCCGTTTCCTCCGTTTTGCGGTATGCCAGACCCCTCCTGATGAACAGGATCCCGTTTCAAACGTGGCCGGTCAAACCCAAGGCCGTTTCCTCCGTTCTGCGGTACGCCAGGCCACGTTTCCACCGGCTATTCCGTCCAAGCCCTCCCGATGAACACGACGACGCATTCCGTTCCGACCCAGCCGGTTGGCTCCCCATGAACACGACGACGACGTTGTTTCTCCGTTCCGACCCAGCCATGTACATGAGCCCTGGCCGTACGTATGCGCGAGTAGGTGTTCGAGACCCTTCCCGTATGTACGTACGTGGCCGTATTTTCTTTCTTGCACACTGGCCGCTGTACGTACGTGTACATGCTATGTGCGCGCCTCTACTACGACACGTGCGCGCCTCTACATCGACCAATATGTACGTACACGTTCGCGACCAGAATGACAACGCTACATACGCTTCGACCAGGTGGGTCCTGACTGTCAGGCACTTTCTTGCCTGCGAAGATGTAGCTGGTGGGTCCCAGCAGTCGGGGGGTGAATCGTTTTTTTGCCCGGACGCACTTCCTTGAGTGCGAAGATGTAGCTGGTGGGTCCCAGCAGTCAGGGGGAAATGCTTTTTCGCGAAAAATACGGTGGCCCGTCCGATGGGTCCCCGCTGTTAGGTGGAGGAATAATTATTTTGCGTGTAATAAGGAGGCACTTCCTTGCTGTGGCCGTGGACCCAGCCGTCAACCTCTCCACGTACAGTCCACGTCCGATGGAAGCCGTTCCTTGACCACGTTGACCATGCCGCGCCGAGAGCACCAGGGCGGTGGACGACGGCGAGGCCTAGGAAGGGGACGACGTGGATTCAGGGAAGACGCGGCAGTGGATGCCCAAGCGTAGAGGAGTACGAGGGTTCACTGGTTCACTGCGGTGTGAGGCTGCCGTCGCCGCAGAATAACAGGGGGTGTGGGTGAGTAGAGGGATGGCCTGGCCAGCGGTGGGAATAGTAGGGGGCGTTGAGGCCTCCGCGACAGCACAACCGACCACGGGAGGTAGGAGCATGCGGCACGACCGGCGCTGCTTTGGGCGGCTGGAGCAACAAGACCAGAGGTTGAAGAAGCACTACGGCCGTTGGATGGACATTGTACGGTCACTGGAGCTAGAATCGTTCATATTGACTAAGTTGACAAAGCACTCCGTCCCCGTCAACTTAGCAGGCCCACAAGTCAGCCTCCCACCAAGGTGGGTCCCAACCAGCAGGGGGAGTATTCAATTTTTTGTGCGTAATAAGGAGGCACTTCCGGTGGGTCCGAGCTGACAGCGGGGGGAACGTTTTTTTTGTGCAATACGGTGGCCCGTCCGGTGGGTCCCAGCAGTCCGGGGGAAAACTTTTTTTCACGAAATACGGTGGCTCGTCCGGTGGGTCCCTACTGTCAGGTGGAGGAATCATTATTTTCGGCATAATAAGGAGGCACTTCCTTGCTGCCGTCGTGGACCCATCTCTCAGCCTCTCGACGTACAGTCCACGTCCAATGGAAGCCGTTCCTTGACCACGTTGACCACGCCGCGCCGAGAGCACCAGGGCGGTGGACGACGGCGAGGCCTAGGAAGGGGATGACGCGGAGCCGGGGAAGACGCGGCAGTGGAAGCCCGCGCGAAGATGAGTACGAGGGTTCACTGGTTCGGCTGCCGTGCGAGGCTGCCGCCGCTGCAGAATAATAGGGGGTGTGGGTAAGTAGAGGGATGGTCTGGCCAGCGGTAGGAGTAGTAGGGGGCGGTGAGGCTTCCGCGGCATCACAGCCGGCCACGGGAGGCAGGAGCACGCGGCACGACCGGCGCTGCTTTGGGCGGCTGGAGCAAGAAGACCAGAGGTTGAAGAAGCACTACGGCCGTTGGATGGACATCGTACGGTCACTGCAGCTAGAATCGTTTATATTGACTAAGTTGACAAAGCCCTTGGTACGCGTCAACTTAGTAGGCCCACAGGTCAGCCTTTGAAACGGTGGGCCCAGATGTCAGGGGGAGGAATCATTTTTTGGGCGGCTGAAGCAAGAATATCCGAGATTGAAGAAGAAGCACGACATCCATTGGATGGACATCCAACGGCCACAGCTGCCAGAACCGTGTGTTGTTGACAAAGCCTTGCATACGCGTGAACTTAGTTTTTTTAGGGGACGCGTCAACTTAGAAGGCCCACAAGTGTGTGGTAGAGAACATATAGCCCATTTGCGATTTGTAAGAATGTACAACCCATTTTTTAATTCTAATGAAATTTACTACAGCCCATTTACAGTTTGTTAAAAGTACAACCCATTTTCTAGCTAGGACAACGATTAATAATTTCAACCAACCGCTCAAAACATAATTCAAAAAAATTCCCACATTTTTATGGGATCCCAAATATTTTTATCTGAAATTTCTAGTCAGACTAAATATAATTTCAAAATAAAGTTGTATTACGTTAAAATCCAACGAAATATTGCGCGCGCAACAAGTAATGAAATTAAAAATTTCAAATTCCAATAATAATATATTTTTTAAACTAATTACGCGTTTGGTGCATCTTTTTATAGTTACTGGCCAGTTATTATAATTACATCCCATTTATTATTTCTTAAAGTCCATTTTCTTGTTAAGCCTAATGCATACCTCCTAGGAAAGTTTGCAGCCCAGCGTGGCGGAGAATAACAAGTTAACCCGGATATTGTGTACAACTGTCGGCCCAGTTGCATTGCTGATGTTGAAAAAAGGCCTGTGTAGTACAGTACAACCTAACATGGCTACTCAGCCCACATTCAGCGACGCCGGAAAGGCCCAAACAAGGCTTTTGTACAACTTTTTGAAGTCACTGAGCTCAATTAATAACTTAAGAAAAAAGTTATATTACAGTGGAACCTTATTAAAAGCTGTCACGAGCAAAGAAATAATTCAATGAGTCCCACTTGTGCGTGTGTGCGTGTGTGTGTGTGTGAGAGAGAGAGAGACCCATAGGTCGATGCTCGTAAATACATCTTTCAGCCATATGCATTGCTGATGCTCAGTAAAAACTTATATAGTTGACACAATCATATAGAACATCATAGCACACTTAACTTGCATACAAAAATTTCACGCAGGCGGCACAATCAGGATGGAAGTAGTGGATCGCTACGGGTAGGGCTATGTTGAAACGAACGAACTCGTACATAACGGTTCATCTTCTTTATCAATGATAGGGAAATATCTTGAATGCTATGCAAAGAAAACAGACAGACAACACAATAAGTTCTACTAGCACATTAAGTTGACGTACAACCCTTTCTAAAAAAAATTCAGGTACAAATTTAGAACAGGTCACAATCAAATGTACTGGCACATCAGTGCTTCACACCCATAGCTCGGATTTAACTAGTACTCCCTCCGTCCCAAAATTCTTGTCTTAGATTTATCTAGATACAGATGTATCTAACACTAAAATGTGAATAGATACATCCGTATGTAGACAAATCTAAGACAAGAATTTTGGGACGGAGGGAGTATCTGACAAGATTCAGTTGTTACCTCAAATTAGAGCACATCCACGCAGCCAGCCCTGCCTCTTCTCCCAAAGAAGCAGTGGCCTCCGCCACGCGATGGAGTAGGCCCTGTGCCATCCATCGTTCCGAGCAACACGGGGAAAGTCTGACGTTGACTCTTGTAATGGAAGTCGTCGACGGACCCTGGCACAAGCGGCGGCGGCAGGACTTCGATTGATGGATTGACACTTCTTCGACATGCACGAACACTCGATACAGGTACATCCCTAACATGGTCCGTGGAGGCCTTGGTGGCGACGAATAGTACAACCCCGGTTCCTGCACCGGTATCTCAACACCAACCACCTTTGGTATGGTGGACGGCTTCTTCATCCATGCCATAACCGTCAGAGCCCAGCTGTCTGGAGGAACAAACATACTTACGAGCTCACCTCCAAGGTCGTTGATAAGCTCATTCATGGACTCGCTGTTCCAAGCACGTCGAGGCATGCCGTGGAAGGTAAGCTTTGTTAAAAACTCAAGCTCAGAGGGCACCGAGCCCCATCCTGGGTGCCATCGATCAAAACTCACCAGCGCGCCATCACAGAAAAAACGCTGGGAAGATTCAAACACACGACTGCAGTTGAAAGTTGTCTGGAACCTGACGAAGAAATCAGCCGGTGGCGGACAGACTTCGACGAGCAAGTCACTTATTTGGATGCCGTGCGCAATGCCAAGAGCTTTGACAAGGTCGTCCGGCGAGACGTGAGGCCGGTCGCTGTTGATGGTTACCATCAGCACTTTGCCGGCAAACTGGTCGTCAAGCGCCGCCATGCCACTGTTGAGCGACAGCACGCGGCGACCGAAGGCACGCCGCCCTGCCACTTTTGAGTGTAATATAGGCAGACAACAGAGTCATTTCACTATTCCCCTTCCCTTCAATTTTTAGTGAGGTTCAACCGGAAACACCCCCCTCCAAAGCAAAATTAGTTAAGCCCAAGCCCATAACTCAAAAATGACTTCTTTACATCTTTTATGGCTTATTTTGACAATAAGCCCTGAAAAGGCGGAATAGAACTGGCCCTTAACCTGCAATTCAATTGTGCGTGCAATGATGAATCACTCCTGCCTGCTATAGTGTACATTTAGGCATCATCATACATGGCATAACCTAATACATGTGCATTCCATTGTAGAATCTGGAATATGCAATGTTTATGTTAGTTCATACGTTGCACATGATGTTTAAATGCCCCTTAAATCTAGTCAGTCAAGTGATGGTCTTTAAGTCTCCTTCTTTGCTTCTTTTCTTGATATGTAAGATTTGCTCACACATCTGTTCAATTGCTTGTTTGCATCAGCCAGCCATACTAGGACTGTTTGCCTGGATTACTTGCTGTTCTTAACCTAACACTCTAACAGAGCTTGTCAACGATTTAAACACTAAGGGCTGCTGTAGTGGGGCCTTTTCTAACTCATAGGTGACATAAAGGTTTGGCTGTACACTAAAGTAGGCTCTCCAAGAGTACCTGGAGGTCCAGTTCGAAGGTATGCCTAGTTTTTACATAGTGCACACATAGTAAATGCTATTTCATTGTGTGCAAGTGCAAGAGATGCGGCATGTTTCATTATGTGGTGTTGTTTTGTTATAATCTCACCCTTTTGTGTTTACAGACTGGAAAGTATGCATATTTATCTTCCAAGGAGATGAGTAACTAGTTTGTGTCACCTTGCAGAGGGGGTGCAATGAAGATAAGATTGAGGATTTCCAAGTACAAGATGTTAGGAAGGAGCCTTACAAGAGAAGTAGGAGCTTCGCTGAGCCTCTTCAACCTGTTAAGGTAAGTCACTGTATCCAACTCAACAGTTCAATTCCTTGTTTGTTTCAGGCATAGTTAATTTGCTCTTTTCAATTGCTTTATTTGTCCTCAGTTAATGAGATGCCCAAAGAATGATGCCTGATGTTGGGTACTTGTATAACTATTAGTTGACATAATTAAAGGCCTTACCATTTAATTACTCTGCTGAAGTGTGCCTGAAGCTTTGAAGTCTATTAACCAACTATTATTGAATGAGGCTCACAATCTAGTTTATACTAGGCTAATGATTGCATAGTTTTGCTTGCTGTAGTATGTTTGTATGAAATCCTCTGCTGTTCATTATGCTTCCTAAGACTTTAATTGAGCTACAGAATGGCCAACTGCTTGCTTACTTCTACGCAACGTGCTGTCTAAATTTGTAACTTGTCTGTATTTTGGATTGGGCCCCAACATCATGCTCCTCTGGCGAGCTAAGAGAGATTTCTGTATGCAGGCTGCACAGACTACCTTTTTTATAATTTTTAAAATATCACCTGCTTATGCTTCATGACGTGTAACATTATTGTTAGTCCTGTTTTGCCATGTACAAAATAGTCTGTCTTGCTCGCTTCACTGTTGTAATTATATTTTTGCCCTAGTCATGTGTACTTACAGAAACATTTCAGGATGAAGTGACATCAACACAAAGATCTGCGAGCAGTGCGGCATGGCCGTTACCGAATGATTATGGATTGGAATTGGAATGTGCTGATGTTCTCGAGCATCAACTAGAGGTGGCAAGACAATGTGTACATGATTCTGAACGTACAATCAACAAGTTGAGACTGGACATGCAGGTATTAGATGCAGGAGTCAAAAAAATGAAACAAGACACTGAGGTAACAACGAAGGAATTGGAGATTTTGCAGACTGAAATTTCTGCTATCTAAATCCGGCCAATCCTATTTTCTGAAGAGATTATAGTTCAAATGGTAAGTTATGTTGATGCGCGTCCATGATGTATGAGCTGTATTTGCCCAATGTATGTAATTTGCTGTTTGTGTATGCTTTATTATCACTGGTGCCGAACCATAATGCCCAGTGGGTATAATCGGCTGTAATTTCTTTATTGTATAGTGTAGGATTATCCTACGTTTCTATGCCTTAGTCTCTTTATTGTAAAGTGTATGTTTTTTAGAGGCGATATTATAGAGTAGGATAATTCTTTGAATATGCTATATCGTTCAAACGGGGGCGAACTCGCCCAAACATTGTAGTGACCATGGTCCTCCACAGGCCGTACGTTCCATGGGCCATCTACGGGACGGACGATCCCTGGCCTTCTGTGGCCGTCGGATTCGTGGGCCTTCTATGGGCTGTCGGATCCATGGGCCTTCCATGGGCCTTCTATGGGCTATCGGGTCAATGGGCCTTCTGTGGGCCGTCGGGTCAATTGGCCTTCTACGGGCCGTCTCATCTATGGGCCTTGAACGGGCCGTATAAGGGGTCATAAACGGGCTAGAGTGGAAATCGTACGTTTTATGGGCTGACCATAATGGGCCGTTAAACGGCCGTATTTGATGATGCTATGAAAATGGCCCAACAGAATAATGGGCCACAAACAGTCCGACTATATCCACGGGCTAAATTTGGCCCACAAGCAGAAAAGGCCTGTAATGGGCCGTAAGTAAACGAATGCTGGAAATGAGCCCAAGAATAAATGGGCCCTGAGAAGGCCGAAAGATAACATGGGCTGGAAACGGCCCAACGGTATAATGGGCTGTCAATGGGTATAAAGTGATACACTGTTCATCACGGGCCAGTTTTACCACGGGCCGTGAATGGGCCGAGGGTTACTAAGGGCCTCAGATGGGCCAAACGACGTCATAGGCCATACATGGGCCGGAAGTTAAAACAGGCTGGAATTATATTGGACGGCCCAGATGACGCTACTGGGCCTAATTCGTATAGGCCGTAAACGGGCCCTGGGTTAGCGGGCTATAAATGGGCTATATGCGAACATGCCGTTAACAGGCTTGCCGTGGGCCGACCCGGCACCTTTTGACCAAGTCAAATGGGCCGGCCTTTTCATAGGAATGGGCCTCTATTGGGCCGTGCCACATGTCGACGTATCATAGGTGCTTTGGGTCCAATGAGTGGATGGCATCTGTCCCAACGGTGAGCCGACACGTGTTTCCTCCAGCCAATGATGATTTTACACGTGGAAAATCCCCATTGGTCGGGGCTGTTAACGGGTTATCGGATCCAAACGGACCCGATAGCTTAACGACGTTCTGTTATGGTGGACGCCACGTGTCGGTCACCCTTGACGAAAGCACTTCTGTGATGCGCGATTTATCGTCATGGAAGTGGACACTTCTGTGATGATAATTTTGGTAATGTCATGGAACACTTCTACGACAGCACAGGTATGACTATCTTGATTCTGTCATAAATTTGTCATGGATGTACATGCATGACAAAAAACGCGACCTACTATGACAAACACGTATCATCCCGGAAGTGTATTTTTTTGGTAGTGCAAGTTCAAGCCAGATCTGCCTCCGCGCTACGACGGCACCCCCAACCCCGCGGAGTTCCTCCAGCTCTACGTGCTGAGCATCGAGGCGGCGAACGGCGACGACAAGGTCATGGCGAACTAGTTCCCCATGGCCCTCAAGGAGGGCGCACGCTCTTGGCTCCTCAACCTCCCGAAGGGGTTGATCTCCTCCTGGGACGAGCTTCGCAAGCATTTCATCACCAACTTTCAGGGCACCCGCGACCGCACTCCTGCAGTAGGCGACCTGCGGCGCGTGAAGCAGCAGCCGGGCGAGACCTTGCAGAAGTACATACAACGCTTCACGAACATCCGCCTCAAGATCCCAAAGACGTCTGATGAGGCCATCATCTCAGCGTTCACTGATGGTGTTCGGGATGTCAAGATGAAAGAGGAGCTCGCCATCCACGAGGAACTGTGCTCGGCCCTAGAGATGTTCAACCTAGCGAACAAGTGCGCAAGGGCCGAGGAAGGCCGCCTCTCCCTCCTTGAGCTTCCGGAGGCCGATCTTGAAGACAAGAAGGTTAAGGCTAAGAAGGCGAAGCGCTAGGGCCCCGCGGTGCTGGCAGCTGAGCCTGAGATGAAGCATGGTCGCGACCACGATGAGCCTCCCAGAGGCAACCACCCGTTCTGCATCTTCCACAAGGTGCACAACCACAATACCAACGACTGCTAAGAGCTCAGAGCCCTCCGCGAGGGGTGCCTTGGTCGCCGCCCCGAGCAGGGTGACCATGGCTACGGCTGTGGAGGAGGCCGCGGCAGAGGCCGCTGGGAAAACCGCGACCCTCGTTAGGATTGGCGCGACCAGCCTCGTGAGGACCACTGGCGCGATGAGCCTCACGACGGGCCCTGGCGTGACCAGCCTCATGAGGCCCGTCCTTAGGGCAATGTCGGCCTCCCTCCACTGGCGCCGCCACCAAGGAGGAACGATGACAACTGGTAGGATGACGGGGCTGGGGGCTTCCAAGAACCTCGTGCTATCACCTACATCCTAGGCGGTGCTCAGGCCCTGGCCTCGCATCGCATCTTCAAGCCGTTCGCTCGTGAGGTGAACGTGGCCCTCCCAAGGCTCTAGCTCGCGCGTCCTCTCAAGTGGTTGCAGTACGCTATCACTTTCGACTCCAAGGACCACCTCAAATGCACGCCCACCATCAGCAACGTCCTCGTCACCAAGACCCTCATCGATGGTGGCGCGGGGCTCAATGTCCTCTCTGTCGAGACGTTCAAGACGCTCCAAGTGCCCTATGATCAGCTCCTACCAACCAATCCCTTCTCAAGAGTAACCGACGGCTCCATCTTCCCCCTGGGGCAGATACGCCTCCCACTCACCTTCGGCAAGCGCGGCAACTACCACACTTAGCTCACCGACTTCGACGTCGCCCACATCGGCTTCCCGTACAACGCCATCCTGGGGAATCCGGCCCTCGCCAAGTTCATGGCGGCAACCCACCACGGCTACAATGTCCTCAAGATGCCAGGGAGCGGCGGCATCATCCTGGTCGCCTGCGATGAGAAGGATGCGGTGTACTCCCTCGAGCGCGCCTACCAAGCCGCGGCGGCTGACAACCCAGACGATGAGGGCGCCATCTCGCCTCACGAGACCACCCCCAGGAAGAAGAAGCAGGTCCTCCTCAAGAGTCATCAGGAGGCTGGGGCGCCCGCCGATGGTGCCTCGGGCCCCGCGCCCACTGCTGGGGCGCCCCTTCCTCCCGCATAGGAAGGCGTGCCCAGTGCCCCCCTCAGGACGGGCTCGGGGGCTCTTATCTGGAGGGCCTCTGACCTGACCAGCATGTCGAGGGAGGTGCTCAGGCACCACTTGGAGGCGTGCTTTGATGCGTTTCCCCACGAGCAAGGCGTACGCCGCGAGGCGCCAGGTGCATGAGAGTTCATCAGCAAGGCGATCTAGGAGCTTCAGGAAGCAAGGGCCATGTGCGGCGAGCGTCGCCCCGCACGGCCTCCAAGTGCAGCCGCCGCTCCCGATGCAGGCGGCGGGCTGCGCGTCTGCGTCAACATCCCGGGCGTTAACTGGGCCGCTTCTCAGGAGCTATTCTGGCCAACGCGCATCGGCCGTAGTGGGGGCTACCCCTACAGCTACGTCTGCATGCCATTTGAGTTGCAGAATGTGGCCGCCTCGTACCAGCGCTTCGCGCAGTGTGCTTTGGCATTTCACGAGGCCAGGCGCCAGGCGGTCCCGTCGGAGGAGGTTCCGAACCCTCGCAGGCCCGACGGGCCTCGCGAGCTCCTCAGGCCTCCGGAGCCGCCCGGCTCGTGAGGAGCAGCCCCTGCAGCGCGTTTCTTCAGCTACCCTAACACTTCTACAATGATGGTGCCAGGTTACTTTTTGGTTTGTTTAGATTGAGGGCGCCCCTCGGGCTGCATCATCCTCAGGCTGCTAGGGCCCGCCCTATAGCTGCGTCATTTCGATTCGTGTACTCTGGACCAATTATGCTTGCTTGAGTTATTATGGCTGATTAACATTGTGCCTGATGATGCGGCTTGAACTACGTCGGTATTTCCCCCAAGAGGAAGGGATGATGCAGCTCAGCAACGGTAGGTATTTCCCTCAGTGATGAGACCAAGGTTATCGAACCAGTAGGAGAACCACGCAACACTACGTGAACAACACCTGCACACAAATAACAAATACTCGCAACCCGACGTATTAAAGGGGTTGTCAATCCCTTTTGGGCTACGGCGCCAGAGATTGGCAAGTAGATGGGATAAAATTGTAGTAGATCAAATAAATAGATCGTGAATAAAATAAAGTGCAGCAAAGTATTTTTTGTATTTTTGGATTAATAGATCTGAAAATAAAAGCAAATAAAAATAGATCACAAAGGAAAATATAATAAAGAAGAGACCCGGGGGCCGCAGATTTCACTAGTGGCTTCTCTCGAGAAAAATAGCAAACGGTGGGTAAACGAATTACTGTTGGGCAATTGATAAAATTTTAAATAATCATGATGATATCTAGGCAATGATCATTATATAGGCATCTACTACTATTAGTAGACCGACTCCTGCCTGCATCTACTACAATTACTCCACACATCGACTGCTATCCAACATGCATCTAGTGTATTAAGTTCATGGAAAAACTGAGTAATGCAATAAGAACGATGACATGATGTAGACGAGATCTATTTATGTAGAAATAGACCCCATCTTGTTATCCTTAATAGCATCGATACATACGTGTCGGTTCCCCTTCTGTCACTGGGATCAAGCACCGTAAGATCAAACCCATCACAAAGCACCTCTTCCCATTGCAAGATAAATAGCTCAAGTTGGCCCAACAAAACCCAAATATCAGAGAAGAAATACGAGGCTATAAGCAATCATGCATACAATAGATCAAAGAAGACTAGTAACTTTCATGGATAAAAAACATAGATTTTATCGTAAACTCAAAGTTCATCGGATCCCAACAAACACACCACAAAAAAGAGTTACATCATATGGATCTCCAAGAAACCATTGTATTGAGAATCAAAAGAGAGAGAGAGAGGAAGCCATCTAGCTACTAACTACGGACCCGTAGGTCTACAACGAACTACTCACGCATCATCGGAGAGGCACCAATGGGCATGATGAACCCCTCCGTGATGGTGTCTAGATTGGATCTGGTGTTTCTGGAACTTGCGGCGGCTGGAATTGATTTTCGTTGACTCCCGTAGGGTTTCTGGAATATTGGGGTATTTATAGATCAAAGAGGCGGTGCAGGAGGCTACCGAGGTGGGCACAACCCACCAGGGCGCGCCCTGGTGTCTTTTGCTCACCTCGGGCTCCCTCTTCGGTACTTCTTTGGCCCACTGGATGCCTTCTGGTCCAAAAAAATCCACAAAAAGTTTCGCTGCGTTTGGACTCCGTTTGGTAGTGATTTCCCGCGATGTAAAAAACATGCAGAAAACAACAACTCGCACTGGGCACTATGTCAATAGGTTAGTACCAAAAAATGATATAAAATGATTGTAAAACATCCTAGAATGATAACATAACAGCATGTAACGATCAAAAATTATAGATACGTTGGAGACATATCACCCGACGATGTATCACCTCTGGAGTTACCTTTGCAGCCCCCGCGCGTTGCTAGCCCACCCCATGCACGTCCCAAGGGGGGGGGGGCTACCGGCACGTCGCCTGTGCTTGGGTCCGTCCCTGCAGCGCTGACAAACCTAAGAGATTGAGCTCTGGCTCGTGGGCCGGCCCCGCGCACGCTACCTCACCAAGTCCTTAGTGCCTTCGTCTTGTCGCGGAATGATCACGGGCAAATCAGCAAGCGCGACCGCCCCTTGTATTTCATGACTAACTAATGCGCAGGAGCCTCCGGAGCCAGGACCTCGAGCGGCTTCGCCAACACCTCACCACATCAGAAGGACGCTACACCACGCACTGTTGGGCACAACCCCTCCTAGGCGCCCCCGCGGGGCGAGACACTCCTTTCTCGCGCAAGTCGCTTGCACGTTAAAAGGGGGGCCCTTGAGCATCGCTCCTCAGGGGCTCCTACTGGCTCTCGAGCCCTCACCCCCTGGCCTTGACCACGGCATCGCGACCTGGCATACCTGCGGTGGTTGAGCCTTGCTCGAGGGCCGGGTCCTGAGAACATAGAGCACCATGATGAGTGGGAGAAGTGGGGTTGCAAACCTCATGGAGGGGTACCGGGGGAAGGGCGCGACCTAGAACCGGACAAGGAGCACGCCCAAGATCAAAAGGCCGAAGAAGCCCGCCCCCACGATGAAGGAACCATCGCAGGACACAAACGCTAAGCTAAGTCATCTCACGCGCTAGCGTGAGCCTTGTCATTGATGTTTCGTTTCCTTGCGAGCTTGCTCGGGCAAGGAACTCCCCCTTCTTAATCTCCGGGGAGCCGCTTGCACGACTAAGGGGACCTCCTGAGCATCGCACCTCAGGGGCTCTTACCGGACCTCAGGCCGCTCGCCTCCTGGCCTTGACCACGGCATCACGACCTAGCATACTAGTGACGACCGAAGCTTGCCTCGGGACTGGTCCTGTCGGCGTAGAGCACTAAGCTACCACAAGAGCGAAAAGGGGGGCCCACGCCCAAGCAAGAAACGCAAAAACGACATAAGTTGGCAATATTAACATTGAGGCGCAAGCACCACGGTTCTTAGAGCAACTCCAGCCCCGCCCCCAACAGCCCCCCAGACGACTTTTTACGCGCCGGCGCCGAAAAAACGCCCCAGTCGCGCCCCCAAGATGCCGAAATCCGCCGTCTCGGCCCATTTTGGGCCCAGCGATCGCAGGCTGAACCCGGCGAACTGGGGGTCGCTCGTGGGCTCCCGCGCAAGGGAAAAGCACACCTGGGCCACACTGTCAGGCGAAAAGTCAAGCCAATCGTCCAGATTCGCCTCCCACCCCCCGCGCGCACGGCCGCCACCCTGCCGATCCCGGCGCCGCCCACCGCCCACCACCGCTAGATAGGCCATTCCTCGCCGGAAAAGAGAAAAGGTTTCTGTTGGGGAACACAGTAATTTCAAAAAAATTCCTACGCACACGCAAGATCCATCTAGCTGATGCATAGCAACGAGAGGGGAGAGTGTTGTCTACGTACCCTCGTAGACCGTAAGCAGAAGCGTTATGACAACGTGGTTGATGTAGTTGTACGTCTTCACGATCCGACCGATCCTAGCACCGAAGGTATGGCACCTCCGTGATCTGCACACGTTCAACTCGGTGACGTCCTACGAACTCTAGATGCAGCTGAGTTCGAAGGAGAGTTTCGTCAGCACGATGGTGTGATGACGGTGATGATGAAGCTACCGGCGCAGGGCTTCGCCTAAGCACTACGACGATATGACCGAGGTGGAATATGGTGGAGGGGGGCACCGCACACGGTTAAACAATCAACTTGTGTGTCTATGGGGTGCCCCCCTCCCCCGTATATAAAGGAGTGGAGGAGGGGGAGGGCCGGCCCTCTCTATGGCGCGCCCAAGGGGAGTCCTACTCCCACCGGGAGTAGGATTCCCCCCTTCCCTAGTTGGAGTAGGAGAGGAAGGAAGGGGGAGAGAGAGGGAAGGAAAGAGGGGCCGCCCCCACCCAATTCGGATTGGGCTTGGGGGGGGCCTCCACCTGGCCGCCTCCTCCTCTCTCCCACTAAGGCCCAATAAGGCCCATACACTCCCCGGGGGGTTCCGGTAACCCCCCGGTACTCCGGTAAATGCCCGAACTCACTCGGAACCATTCCGATGTCCAAACATAGTCATCCAATATATCGATCTTTATGTCTCGACCATTTTGAGACTCCTCGTCATGTCCGTGATCATATCCGGGGTTCCGAACTACCTTCGGTACATCAAAACACATAAACTCATAATACCGATCGTCACCGAACGTTAAGCGTGCGAACCCTACAGATTCGAGAACTATGTAGAAATAACTGAGACTCATCTCCGGTCAATAACCAATAGCGGAACCTGGATGCTCATATTGATTCCAACATATTCTATGAAGATCTTTATCGGTCAAACTGCATAACAACATACGTTGTTCCTTTTGTCATCGGTATGTTACTTGCCCGAGATTCGATCGTCGGTATCTCAATAGCTAGTTCAATCTTGTTACCGGCAAGTCTCTTTACTCGTTCCGTAATGCATCATCCCGTAACTAACTCATTAGTCACATTGCTTGCAAGGCTTTATAGTGATGTGCATTACTGAGAGGGCCCAGAGATACCTCTCTAACAATCGGAGTGACAAATCCTAATCTTGATCTATGCCAACTCAACAAACACCATCGGAGACACCTGTAGAGCATATTTATAGTCACCCAGTTACATTGTGACGTTTGATAGCACACTAAGTGTTCCTCCAGTATTCGGGAGTTGCATAATCTCATAGTCATAGGAACATGTATAAGTTATGGAGAAAGCAATAGCAATAAACTAAACGATCATAGTGCTAAGCTAACGGATGGGTCAAGTCAATCACGTCATTATCTAATGATGTGATCCCGTTTATCAAATGACAACTCTTTGTCCATGGCTAGGAAACTTAACCATCTTTGATTAATGAGCTAGTCCAGTAGAGGCATACGAGTGACACTCTGTTTGTCTATGTATTCACACTTGTACTAAGTTTCCGGTTAATACAATTCTAGCATGAATAATAAACATTTATCGTGATATAGGAAATATAAATAACAACTTCATTATTGCCTCTAGGGAATATTTCCTTTATTCTACCACTTGCACTAGAGTCAATAATCTAGATTACATTGTAATGATTCTAACACCCATGGAGTCTTGGGGCTGATCATGTTTTGCTCGTGAGAGAGGCTTAGTCAACGGGTCTGCAACATTCAGATCCGTATGTATCTTGCAAATCTCTATGTCTCCCTCCTTGACTTGGTCGTGGATGGAATTAACGCGTCTTTTGATGTGCTTGGTTCTCGTGTGAAATCTGGATTCCTTTGCCAAGGCAATTGCACCAGTATTGTCACAAAAGATTTTCATTGGACCCAATGCACTAGGTATGACACCCAGATCGGATATGAACTCCTCATCCAGACTCCTTCATTTGTTGCTTCTGAAGCAGCTATGTACTGCGCTTCACACGTAGATCCCGCCACGGTGCTCTTCTTGGAACTGCACCAACTGACAGCTCCACCATTTAATAAAAATACGTATCCGGTTTGTGACTTAGAGTCATCCGGATCAGTGTCAAAGCTTGCATCGACGTAACTGTTTACGACGAGCTCTTTGTCACCTCCATAAACGAGAAACATATCCTTAGTCCTTTTCAGGTATTTAAGGATGTTCTTGACCGGTGTCCAGTGATCCACTCCTGGATTACTTTGGTACCTCCCTGCTAAACTAATAGCAAGGCACACATCAGGTCTGGTACACAACATTACATACATGATAGAACCTATGGCTGAAGCATAGGGAATGACCTTCATTTTCTCTCTATCTTCTGCAGTGGTCGGGCATTGAGTCTAACTCAATTTCACACCTTATAACACAAGCAAGAACCCCTTCTTTGCTTGATCCATTGTGAACTTCTTCAAAACTTTATCAAGGTATGTGCTTTGTGAAAGTCCAATTAAGCGTCTTGATCTATCTCTATAGATCTTGATGCCCAATATATAAGCAGCTTCTCTGAGGTCTTTCATTGAAAAATTCTTATTCAGGTATCCTTTTATGCTATTCAGAAATTCAGTATCATTTCCGATCAAAAATATGTCATCCACATATAATATCAGAAATGCTACAGAGCTCCCACTCACTTTCTTGTAAATACAGGCTTCTCCAAAAGTCTGTATAAAACCATATGCTTTGATCACACTATCAAAGCGTATATTCCAACTCCAAGAGGCTTGCACCAGTCCATAAATGGATTGCTGGAGCTTGCACACTTTGTTAGCACCTTTTGGATCGAAAAAACCTTCTGGTTGCATCATATACAACTCTTCTTTAAGATATCCATTAAGGAATGTAGTTTTGACATCCATTTGCCAAATTTCATAATCATAAAATGCGGCAATTGCTAACATGATTCGGACGGACTTAAGCATCGCTACGAGTGAGAAAATCTCATCGTAGTCAACACCTTGAACTTGTCGAAAACCTTTTTGTGACAATTCGAGCTTTGTAGATAGTAACACTACTATCAGCGTCCGTCTTCCTCTTGAAGATCCATTTATGCTCAATGGCTTGCCGATCATCGGGCAAGTCAACCAAAGTCCATACTTTGTTCTCATACATGGATCACATCTCAGATTTCATGGCCTCAAGCCATTTTGCGGAATCTAGGCTCATGCTCGCTTCCTCATACCTCGTACGTTCATCATGGTCTATTAACATGACTTCTAGAACAGGATTACCATACCACTCTGGTGCGGATCATACTCTGGCTGACCTACGAGGTTCGGTAGTAACTTGATCTGACGTTTCATGATCATCATCATTAACTTCCTCACTAATTGGTGTAGGCATCACTTGAACTGATTTCAGTGATGTGGTACTTTCCAATTCGAGAGAAGGAGCAATTACCTCATCAAGTTCTACTTTCCTCCCACTCACTTCTTTTGAGAGAAACTTCTTCTCTAGAAAGGATCCATTCTTAGCAACAAATATCTTGCCTTCGGATATGTGATAGAAGGTGTACCCAATAGTTTCTTTTGGGTATCCTATGAAGATGCACTTCTCCGATTTAGGTTCGAGCTTATCGGTTGAAACTTTTTCACATAAGCATCGTAGCCCCAAACTTTAATAAATGGTAGCTTAGATTTCTTGCTAAACCACAGTTCATAAGGTGTCGTCTCAACGGATTTAGATGGTGCCCAATTTAACGTGAAAGTAGTTGTCTCTAATGCATAACCCCAAAACGATAGTGGTAAATCGGTAAGAGACATCATAGATCGCACCATATCTAATAAGGTACGATTACGATGTTCGGACACACCATTATGCTGTGGTGTTCCAGGTGGCGTGAGTTGTGAAACTATTCCACATTGTTTCAAATGAAGACCAAACTTGTAACTCAAATATTCACCTCCACGATCAGATCGTAAAGACTTTATTTTCTTATTACAATGATTTTCCACTTCACTCCGAAATTCTTTGAACTTTTCAAATGTTTCAGACTTATGTTTCATCAAGTAGATATACCCATATCTGCTCAAATCATCTATGAAGGTAAGAAAACAATGATACCCGCCGCGAGCATCAACACTCATTGGACCGCATACATCAGTATGTATTATTTCCAACAAGTCTGTTGCTCGCTCCATTGTTCCGGAGAATGGAGTCTTAGTCATCTTGCCCATGAGGCATGGTTTGCAAGCATCAAGTGAGTCATAATCAAGTGATTCCAAAAGCCCATCAGCATGGAGTTTCTTCATGCGCTTTACACCAATATGACCTAAACGGCAGTGCCACAAATAAGTTGCACTATCATTATTAAACTTATATCTTGTGGCTTCAATACTATGAACATGTGTATCACTACTATCAAGATTTAGTAAAAATAGACCACTCATCAAGGGTGCATGGCCATAAAAGATATTATTCATATAAATAGAAGAACCATTATTCTCTGATTTAAATGAATAACCGTCTCGCATCAAACAAGATCCAGATATAATGTTCATGCTTAACGCTGGCACGAAATAACAGTTATTCATGTCTAAAACTAATTCCGAAGGTAGATGTAGAGGTAGCATGCCGACGGCGATCACATCGACTTTGGAACCATTTCCCACGCGCATCGTCACCTCATCCTTAGCCAATCTTCGCTTAATCCGTAGCCCCTGTTTTGAGTTGCAAATATTAGCAACAGAACCAGTATCAAATACCCAGGTGCTACTGCGAGCATTAGTAAGGTACACATCAATAACATGTATATCAAATATACCTTTCACTTTGCCATCCTTCTTCTCCGCCAAATACTTGGGGCAGTTCCGCTTCCGGTGACCAGTCCCTTTGCAGTAGAAGCACTCAGTCTCAGGCTTAGGTCCAGACTTGGGCTTCTTCACTTGAGCAGCAACTTGCTTGCGGTTCTTCTTGAAGTTCCCCTTCTTCCCTTTACCCTTTTTCTTAAAACCAATGGTCTTGTTGACCATCAACACTTGATTCTCCTTCTTGATTTCTACCTCCGCAGCCTTTAGCATTGCGAAGAGCTCGGGAATCATCTTATCCATCCCTTGCATATTATAGTTCATCACGAAGCTCTTGTAGCTTGGTGGCAGTGATTGAAGAACTCTGTCAATGACACTATCATCAGGAAGATTAACTCCCAGTTGAGTCAAGTGGTTGTGGTACCCAGACATTCTGAGTATATGTTCACTGACAAAAGTATTCTCCTCCATCTTGCAGCTGTAGAACTTATTGGAGACTTCATATCTCTCAATCCGGGCATTTGCTTGAAATATTAACTTCAACTCCTGGAACATCTCATATGCTCCATGGCGTTCAAAACGTCGTTGAAGTCCCGATTCTAAGCTGTAAAGCATGGCACACTGAACTATCGAGTAGTCATCAGCTCTGCTCTGCCAGACGTTCATAACATTTGGCGTTGCTCCTGCAGCGGGCTTTGCACCTAGCGGTGCTTCCAGGACGTAATTCTTCTGTGCAGCAATGAGGATAATCCTCAAGTTACGGACTCAGTCCGTGTAATTGCTACCATCATCTTTCAACTTAGCTTTCTCTAGGAACGCATTAAAATTCAACGGAACAACAGCACGGGCCATTTATCTACAACAACATAGACATGAAAAATACTATCAGGTACTAAGTTCATGATAAATTAAAGTTCAATTAATCATATTACTTAAGAACTCCCACTTAGATAGACATCCCTCTAGTCATGTAAATGATCACGTGATCCAAATCAACTAAACCATGTCCGATCATCACGTGAGGTGGAGTAGTTTTCAATGGTGAACATCACTATGTTGATCAAATCTACTATATGATTCACGCTCGACCTTTCGGCCTCAGTGTTCCGAGGCCATATCTGCATATGCTAGGCTCGTCAAGTTTAACCCGAGTATTCTGCGTGTGCAAAACTGGCTTGCACCCGTTGTATGTGAACGTAGAGCTTATCACACCCGATCATCACGTGGTGTCTCAGCACGAAGAACTGTAGCAACGTTGCATACTCAGGGAGAACACTTATACCTTGAAATTTAGTGAGAGATCATCTTATAATGCTACCGCCAAACTAAGCAAAATAAGATGCATAAAGGATAAACATCACATGCAATCAATATAAGTGATATGATATGGCCATCATCATCTTGTGCCTTTGATCTCCATCTCCAAAGCACCGTCATGATCACCATCGTCACCAGCATGACACCTTGATCTCCATCGAAGCATCATTGTCTTCTCGCCAACTATTGCTTCTACGACTATCATTACCGCTTAGTGATAAAGTAAAGCAATTACATGGCGATTGCATTTCATACAATAAAGTGACAACCATATGGCTCCTGCCAGTTGCCCATAACTGTGTTACAAAACATGATCTCATACAACAATTTATATAATCACGTCTTGACCATATCACATCACAACATGCCCTGCAAAAACAAGTTCGACATCCTCTACTTTGTTGTCGCAAGTTTTACGTGGCTGCTACGGGCTTAGCAAGAACCGTTCTTACATACGCATCAAAAACCACAAAGATTTTTTGTCAAGTGTGCTATTTTAACCTTCAATAAGGACCGGGCGTAGCC
This sequence comes from Triticum aestivum, assembly GCF_018294505.1. NCBI lineage: Eukaryota > Viridiplantae > Streptophyta > Magnoliopsida > Poales > Poaceae > Triticum > Triticum aestivum. Next base: position 57,630,336 of record NC_057811.1, read on the forward strand.
ACACTCGATTCAACTAAAGTTGGAGAAATAGACACCCACTAGCCGCCTGTGTGCGAAGCATGTCGGTGGAACCAGTCTCGCGTAAGCGTACGCATAATGTCAGTCTGAGCCGCTTCATCCAACAATACCGCCGAATCAAAGTATGATATGCTAGTAAACAGTATGACTATTATGGCCCACAACTCTTTGTGTTCTACTCGTGCATATAACATCTACGCATAAACCTGGCTCTGATACCATTGTTGGGGAACGCAGTAATTTCAAAAATATTCCTACGCACACGCAAGATCCATCTAGGTGATGCATAGCAACAAGAGGGGAGAGTATTGTCTACGTACCCTCATAGACCATAAGCGGAAACGCTATGACAACGCGGTTGATGTAGTCGTACGTCTTCACGATCCGACCGATCCTAGCACCAAAGGTACGGCACCTCCGCGATCTACACACGTTCAACTCGGTGACGTCCCACGAACTCTAGATCCAGCTGAGGTCGAAGGAGAGTTTCGTCAGCACGACAGCGTGATGACGGTGATGATGAAGCTACCGGCGCAGGGCTTCGCCTAAGCACTACGACGATATGACCGAGGTGGAATATGGTGGAGGGGGGCACCGCACACGGCTAAACAATAAACTTGTGTGTCTATGGGGTGCCCCCCTCCCCCATATATAAAGGAGTGGAGGAGGGGGAGGGCCGGCCCTCTCTATGGCGCGCCCAAGGGGAGTCCTACTCCCACCGGGAGTAGGATTCCCCCCTTCCCTAGTTGGAGTAGGAGAGGAAGGAAGGGGGAGAGAGAGGGGAGGAAAGGGGGGCCGGCCCACCACCCAATTCGGATTGGGCTTGGGGGCGCGCCCTCCACCTGGCCGCCTCCTCCTCTCTCTCCCGCTAAGGCCGAATAAGGCCCATACACTCCCCGCGGGGTTCCGGTAACCCCCAGTAGTCAGGTAAATGCCCGAACTCACTCGGATCCATTCCGATGTCCAAACATAGCCATCCAATATATCGATATTTATGTCTCGACCATTTCGAGACTCTTCGTCATGTCCGTGATCATATCCGGGATTCCGAACTACCTTCGGTACATCAAAACACATAAACTCATAATACCGATCGTCACCGAACGTTAAGCGTGCGGACCCTACAGATTCGAGAACTATGTAGAAATGACTGAGACTCATCTCCGGTCAATAACCAATAGCGGAACCTGGATGCTCATATTGATTCCAACATATTCTATGAAGATCTTTATCGGTCAAACTGCATAACAACATACGTTGTTCCTTTTGTCATCGGTATGTTACTTGCCCGAGATTCGATCGTCGGTATCTCAATACCTAGTTCAATCTCGTTACCGGCAAGTCTCTTTACTCATTCCGTAATGCATCATCTCGTAACTAACTCATTAGTCACATTGCTTGCAAGGCTTTATAGTGATGTGCATTACCGAGAGGGCCCAGAGATACCTCTCCGACAATCAGAGTGACAAATCCTAATCTCGCTCTATGCCAACTCAACAAAGACCATCGGAGACACCTATAGAGCATCTTTATAGTCACCCAGTTACGTTGTGACGTTTGATAGCACACTAAGTGTTCCTCCAGTATTCGGGAGTTGCATAATCTCATAGTCATAGGAAGATGTATAAGTTATGGAGAAAGCAATAGCAATAAACTAAACGATCATAGTGCTAAGCTAATGGATGGGTCAAATCAATCACATCATTCTCTAATGATGTGATCCCATTTATCAAATGACAATCTTTGTCCATGGCTAGGAAACTTAACCAACTTTGATTAACGAGCTAGTCAAGTAGAGGCATACTAGTGACACTCTGTTTGTCTATGTATTCACACATGTACTAAGTTTCTGGTTAATACAATTCTAGCATGAATAATAAACGTTTATCATGATATAAGGAAATATAAATAACAACTTTATTATTGCCTCTAGGGCATATTTCCTTCAGTTTCGCCGCGGCAGCCTCTCCACCACCTTCCGAGCGATTTTCCGGCGTTCCAGCCGCGCAGGACAGTGTATCGGTGGGTGTGCGCGCACCGCGCTCGCAAGGTGTTCGGCGATTTTCCTGCTCGGCAATGAACTCGGCCGACGAGGAGGCACTCACCGCACTACTGGAGGAGGAAGCCGATGCCGACGTCCAGGAAGAGAAACATCTCATGGTCCTTGCCACCCTCGCCGGCCTGCTCGCGAGCAATGAAAAGCCGTGGCGAGGTGGCTCGGCACCCGGGTGGATGAAAGCAACGAACCGGAATCGTTTGGAATGCTACTACATGCTCTACTCCGACTACTTCGCCGACGCTCCACTAGACGGCGACAAAGTATTTCGGCACCGTTATCGAATGAGCCGAAAGCTTTTCCTCAGGATTGTGAATTCCATTCGGGTGTTCGACAGCTACTTCAAGTGCAAGAAGGACTGCACCGGCAAACTTTGATTCACCTCAATCAAGAAGTGCACGACAATGATGAGGATGCTTGCATACGGAGCTCCCGGTGATTCACTAGACGACTATGGGAACATGGCCGAGTCCACCACCATTGAGTGTTTCTACAAGTTCAGCAGGGCAGTGGTGGCAGTGTTTGGACCGCAATACTTGCGAACACCCAATGCAGAAGACACTGCTTGGATCCTAGCACATAATGCAGCAAGAGAATTTCCTGGGATGCTCGGAAGCATCGACTACATGCATTGGAAATGTAAGAACTGCCCATTTGCTTGGAAGGGGATGTACAAAGGCACCAAAGGTGGTTGCAGTGTGGTACTTGAGGCGGTGGCCACACATGACCTCTAGATTTGGCACTCCTTCTTTGGTATGCCAGGAACTCACAATGACATCAACGTGCTGCAATGCTCCCCTGTCTTTGCCAAGCTTGTGGAAGGTCATTCTCCTCCGGCGAACTTCAAGGTCAATGGGCGGCACTACAACAAGGGGTACTACCTAGCTGATGGCATCTATCCGAGATGGTCGACATTTGTGAAGACTATCTCAAACGCTGTGCCAAGAGGCAAGAAGTCCCACTTTGCCAAGGTTCAGGAGGCTTGTAGGAAGGATCTCGAGCGGGCATTTGGTGTGCTCCAATCTCGATTTGCTGTTGTCCGGTACCCTGCTCAGACCTGGTCGAAAGATCAAATGTGGGAGATCATGACTTGCTATGTCATCTTGCACAATATGATCATTGAGAGTGAGCAGGAAGATCCAGTGTTTGACAATGAACCATACTACAGGCAGGCTTCTCTTGCCCAAGTTGATCACCAGCTACCGGCAACCTGGACTGCCTACCTCAATATGCGTCAGGAGATCCGAGACCCACAGGTGCATCAACAACCGCAACAGGATCTGACGGAGCACCTATGGAGGATCAAGGGTGACGCCTAGCTCGACATGTGATGAAATATGAGTTTTTATTTGTTGAACTATATAATTTGTATTGAACTATTTGATTTCTATTGATTTTCTGTGATGACTATGTGATAAAAAATATTTATATCGAGAATTCACGCCGAACCACGCCGAACATGGGCCGATTCGCGCCGATATCGGGCCATTTTTTCGCCCAAAGTGGGCCAAAAAATGGGCCGACATCAGCGCCTGGGGGCGACCTAGGGGCGACAGCTGGGTGCCCAACTGCCCCCAGAGCTGATTATACTGCCGGCTCGCCCCTAGGCGGCGATTTTTATGCCTCCTGGGGGGGCCAATGGCTGGAGATGCTCTTACACACCCCCGCGGGTCCCTTCACGATTTTCACGCAAGAAATAAAGCAAAAGAAAAGGCCTCCTGAGGATCGCGGCTCGGGAGGCGCCACCCGCAACATCGTGGCGCCTAGACGGTGTCATTCCCCTCCTAGATCCGGGCGCGGCGGTGCGGCGGCTCGCTGTAGTCATCATCGCTTGAGCTTGGCCCGGAGGAGGCGCCACTGCTATCGGAGGAGCAGCGGCCAGGGGCAAGTTCACCACGGGAGGCCTCACCGCCACTGTTGCCACCCCTAGGGCAGCACTCCAGACATTCGCTGTCCTCCCTGAAGACCTTGAAGAAAAGCATCGACGCCCCGTGAAAGGATCGAGAAGAGGTGTCTAGAGGGGTGAATAGAATCTTAGCAAGAAAAGTAGCAGTTTTTAATTTCTTCAAATTGAGGTGGAGTCTAAGCACAAGTTTAAACACTCACAATACATATCAAGCAAGCATGACAAGAGTTTATGAGTAGCGGAAAGTAAAGCATGCAATTTGCAAGAATGTAAAGGAATGGGATTGGAATGTGCAAACGCAATTGGAGACACGGAGATTTTTTATCGGTGGTTCTGATAGGTGGTGCTATCGTACATCCACGTTGATGGAGACTTCAACCCACAAAGGGTAACGGCTGCGCGAGTCCATGGTGGGCTCCACCCATGAAGGGTCCACGAAGAAGCAACCTTGTCTATCCCACCATGGCCATCGTCCATGAAGGACTTGCCTCACTAGGGTAGATCTTCACAAAGTAGGTGATCTCATTGCCCATACAAACTCCTTGGTTCAACTCCACAATCTTGACGGAGGCTCCCAAGTGATACCTAACCAATCTAGGAGACACCACTCTCCAAAAGGTAATAGATGGTGTGTTGATGATGAACTCCTTGCTCTTGTGCTTGAAATCATAGTCTCCCCAACACTCAACTCTCTCTCACAGATTTGGATTTGGTGGAAATATGATTTGAGTGGAAAGCAACATGGGGAAGGCTAGAGATCAAGATTTATGTGGTTGGAATGGAATATCTTGGTCTCAACACATGAGTAGGTGGTTCTCTCTCAGAAAATGTATGTAGGAAGTGTAGGCATGTTCTGATGGCTTTCTCCACGAATGAAAAGTGGGTGGAGGGTTATATATAGCCTCCACACAAAATCTAACTGTTACACACAATTTACCAAACTCGGTGGGACCAGATCAGAAAACTCGGTCAGACCGATATGATCAACTCGGTGGGACCGATGTGCTAGGGTTAGGGTAAAACCTCATCTCGGTTTGACCGATTACACAAACTCGGTGGGACCGATTTGGGTAATAAGCGAAACAGAGAGTTGGTCAAGAAAACTCGGTGGGACCGATTGCATATTTCGGTGAGACCGAAATTATTGCAATAGGCAACAGAGAGTTTGCAAGCCCATCTCGGTGAGACCGAGATCCCATCGGTGAGACCGAATTGATTAGGGTTTTGGCAGTGGCTATGTCAAATGAACTCGGCTGCGCCGGATAGATCAAATCGGTGTGGGCGAGTTTGACTTTTGGTTTAGGACATATGTGGATATGAGAAAGTGGTTGAGGGCTTTGGAGCATATCAATATGCACTTTGAGCAAGCAAGCCATTAAGCAACACCTCATCCCGTTTTAATAGTATTGGCTATCCTATGGACTCAATGTGATCTTGGATCACTAAAATAGGAAATGTAGAGTCCTGAGCTTTGAGCTTGAGCCAATCCTTTGTCCTCAACATCCTCTTGTCCATGCCACTCCACTGTTGAACTTTTCTGAAACATACTAGATAGAAGTATTAGTCCAGCAAGGGATATGTTGACATTAATTACCAAAATCACCCAGGGAGCACTTGTGCTTTCAATCTCTCCCTTTTTGGGAATTGATGACAATATACATCAAAGCTTTAGATAAAGATATAGAGAAAGGCAGATAAAGCTTTCGAAGGACATGTAACATGCATAGGCTCCCCCTACATGTATGCATTCATGTAAATACGAATATAAGAGCATGTGAATGCATGATCATGATAGAGCAAGCAATGAGTTACATGTATCTTGGCTATATGCATCAGAGCAAATGGTGTGAATATAGGAAATGTACCTTCATGCTCATGAGTCCTTCTTGCAAAAAATATGTACATCATAAAGATATCCTCATGCACATGAGTGTGATGCATATACTTACCATGTGGTCTTGAGCTGGCTTTGGAAGAGATGAACCTGAGTAAACAAGATTAGATAACACAGAAACATCTACTAAGCAGAGCAAGAACAGCAAACCACAAGAGTACCAAGATTGGGATGACATGTAGAGAGTGAGTACTAGGTACTCAATTTGTGTGTAGACATGTCCCCAAAAGGTAAAAAAAATATGCAATGGATTCGAAGATTTCCTTCCCTTAGATGTCTTGCTCCCCGTGAATCTTGTATGGGATACTGGGAGAAGATAGGGAACAAAAAACAGAGCAAATGGAAACAAACAAACAAACAAACATGAACATGTCTTGCCCCTCTAAAGACATGTGACTTCTCTCCTCTTTGAATACCAAGCTTCTGGGGTCTCTCTTTGAAGTGATTATCTCTCTTTCTCCCCTTTCATATGATTAAGCTTTGATGTGAGCTCTCTCTCCCCCCTTGACATCAATTTCCAAGAAGGGGTCTTCTGGAGTGTGAGTCAAAATAGGTTTGGTCCTTGAGTCACATAGCAAAGCAGCAGGGAAAAATAAGGTGCTGGTAGAGGATAAGAATCATTGAGTGGAGCTGGAACAAATATGCAGGATGCAAATGACAAAGTGTCTCCTCTTCATTTGAAATCGGTCACACCGAGTTGTTGTCTTCGGTGGCACCGAGGTGATTCGGTTTGACCGAAAGAGACAAATCGGTGTGTCCGAGTTTATTACAGAGACAAAACACCTGTCATCTCAGCTCACTAGGCAAATAAGATATCACAAAGATTTGCAGGGGATTAACTAAAGGATTTGCAATGAATTGGATGAAGGGAATGCAGAACTAGATAAAAACAAAAGAGATCTAGATGATTTTTTCTTTTGAAAGGGAAACAAATATGCATGAGACAAATGCAAGAGCTCAGAGAAACACCAGAGAACTTCATCTAGAATTGGTCGGTGACAAAGTCACCTATGTTAGAGTACATTGACTTAGAAGTCAAGTGAAGGCACTTGATCATAGGTAATACTCATTGTTTAAGCTCAAAATGGGGTTACCATTTTTCGTTTAAGTATCTTGATGTATTCTCATCTTGTTGAGTTGCTTTGACCCAAGACTTGGGGTAAAGCTTCTCTAAGACGGAATAACATACCTTGGGTGGTGGTGTTTATCTTGATCATGTAGTTGAGCTTGTGTGGGTTGCTCAAGGTTGATGTAGCTCATCAAGAGTTGGGAGCACCACTTGGCATTGGAGTTCATCTACCTACATGGGTTAGTTTTGCAAGGAAGAACACTTGTGTATCCAAAATGACAATCATGAAACTTGATATAGAATTTGTCAAAGGATATATTTGAAGGGTTTCATGCTTCCTTGTTTTCAACCACCGTATTGCAGAGACTTGGTGATGTAGAGGTTGCTCAAGATGTGAGTAAGTTGCAATCTCATAGATTTTAGATTCATCCAATTACCTACAAGGGTTAGGTAACATGCAAGGGTGCAAATATATCCAAGACATATGATTATTATCATAAGAGAAATATCAAGGATTAGTCACAGGCTCATGCCTTGCATGTATCCAAATGGAGTTCCTACTCCAAGTTTGAAGCATCAATGATATTCAATTCACCTCTCAACCGGCAAAATACGTTCTCATCAATCGGTTTGGTGAATATATCCGCCAATTGCTTATCGGTACGAACATGCTTAAGATCAATATCACCTTTAGCAACGTGATCTCGAATGAAATGATGACGAACCTCAATATGCTTAGTTCGAGAATGTTGCACGGGATTGTGAGCAACCTTAATAGCACTTTCATTCTCACAAAGCAATGGAACATATTTCACATATATCCCATAATCATTAAGAGTTTGGGTCATCCAAAGTAATTGAGCACAACATGAACCAGCGGCAATGTATTCCGCTTCGGCGGTGGATAAGGATACCAAGTTTTGTTTCTTGGAGGACCAAGACACAAGAGATCTACCAAGAAATTAACAAGTACCCGAACTGGACTTTCTATCAACCTTGTCTCCGGCATAGTCCGAATCGTAGTAGCCAACAAGATCAAAAGAAGACCTCTTAGGATACCAAATGCCAAAATTTGGTGTATGTATTAAGTATCTCACTATCCTTTTCACAGCCTTAAGATGTCATTCTTTAGGGGCCTCTTGATATCGTGCACACATGCACACACTTAGCATTATATCGGGACGGGAGGCACATAGATATAACAATGAACCAATCATAGAGCGGTAAACTTTTTGATCAACCGGTTCACCATCTTTAGTCAAATCAAGATGTCCACTAGTATGCATGGGTGTATTCATACCTTTGCGTTCTTGCATATTGAACTTCTTGAATAAGTCCTTAGTGTACTTTGTTTGAGAGACAAAGGTACCTTCTTTAGTTTGCTTGATTTGCAAACCAAGAAAGAATTTGAGTTCACTCATCATAGACATCTCAAACTTCTCCGACATTAGCTTTCCAAACTTCTCACTAAAATGAGGGTTAGTCGAACCAAATATGATATCTTCAAAATAAATTTGGCACAAAAATAATTCTCCATTAACCCTTTTATTGAAAAGAGTAGAATCATTTTTTCCAATCTCAAACCCTTTTTCAACAAGGAACTTGGTCAAGCATTTATACCACGCTCTAGGAGCTTGTTTAAGACCATAAAGAGCTTTGTGGAGTTTGTAAACATGATTTGGTTTCTTAGGATTAACAAAGCCGGGAGGTTGTTTAACATAAACTTCCTCCTCAATTTCACCATTTAGAAAAGCACTTTTAATGTCCATTTGGTGCAAGCTAATATCATGGTGATTGGCATAGGCAAGTAAGATGCGGATGGACTCAAGCCTAGCAATGGGGCATATGTCTCACCATAGTCCATACCTTCGACTTGAGTGTAGCCTTGGGCGACGAGACGTGCTTTGTTGCAAATGACTTGTCCATCTTCATCTTGCTTGTTGCGAAACATCCATTTGGTACCGATGATGTTGTGGTTGTTATCGGGCTTCTCGACCAATGTCCACACTTGGTTTCTCTCAAAGTTGTGTAGCTCTTCATGCATGGCATTTATCCAATCCGGATCTTGCAATGCTTCTTCAACCTTCATGGGTTCAATGCTAGAGATGAATGAATAATGTTCACAAAAATTAGCCAAATGAGATTTAGAGTGAGTGATTCTCCCGGTTTGGATATCATTGTAGATTTGCTCGACGGGATGGTCTCTGGCGACTCTCGCTCGAACTCGTGAGAGCTTTTGTTTTGGTCGGGGTGGAACATCTTCTTCATCATCTTGTTCTTCTTCTTGGCCTTCTTCATTGTTGACATTGTCGTTCTCTTGTCGTGGTGGAGAAGGAGGTTGATGAGGTTCATCTTCGTGTACTTCCTCGTTTTCTTCATCTTGGTATGTCCCACTTGTGGATGCTTCCGTATCAATTCTTGGTTCACCTTGTCGTGAGGTAGAAGCTTCCACTCGGACGGACGAGGTACTCTCCTTCACCTCCGTTGGACTGATCTTGCCAATAGACAAGTCTTGGATTTCTTCCGAAGGATCTTTATCTCCTACATCAATTGGCAATTGCTCTACTTGCGAGCCGTTAGATTCATCAAACTTCACATCTACCGTCTCTTCAACCTTTCGGGTGAAATTGTTGTAGACACGGTAAGTGTGAGAGTTTGAGCCATAACCAAGTAGGAAACCTTCATGAGATTTAGAAGCAAATTTAGAATGACGATGCTTATCGAGAATGTAGCACTTTGAGCCGAATACTCGAAAGTATCCAACTTTGGGTTTATTACCGTTGAGGAGCTCGTATGCCGTCTTGCCGAGTAGCTTGTGAAGATACAAGCGATTTGTTGCATGACAAGCTGTCTCAAACGCTTCCGCCCAAAGGTGTTTTGGAGTCTTGTACTCATCAAGCATCGTTCTTGCCATCTCAATAAGAGTCCGGTTCTTCCTCTCAACAACTCCATTTTGTTGAGGCGTGTACGTGGCCGAGAACTCGTGTGAAATCCCTTCTTCGTCAAGAAAGTATGCACATTTGCGTTCTTGAACTCCGTTCCGTTGTCGCTGCGAACCTTCTTGATCTTCACTTCAAATTGATTTTGGGCCTTCCTAGCGAAGTTTTTGAAGATCTTTTGGACCTGCGATTTATCATCAAGAAAGAACACCCACGTAAATTTTGAAAAATAATCGACTATAACTAGACCAAATGAGTTTCCACCGAGACTTTTGTAGGCATTGGGACCAAAGAGATCCATATGAAGTAGCTCAAGCGGTCTTCTCGTGGTCATGATGTTCTTCACGGGGTGGCTTCCTCCAACTTGTTTTCCTGCTTGACAAGCACTACATAGTCTATCCTTGTCAAATATAACATCATCTACTCCAAGGATATGATCACCTTTAATAAGCTTATCAAGATTTCGCATGCCCACATGACCTAACCTTTTATGCCACAACCAGCCTTTAGAGGATTTAGCAATTAAGAAAGTTCTAGGTTGAGACTTTTTAGTGAAATCAACAATATATAGATCACCTCTACGTATACCGGTAAAGACCATTTTATGATTATCTTTACAAAACACTTGGCAATCTACTTCAGTAAACAGGACATTGAAGCCAAAGTCAGCAAGTCTAGATACGGAAAGTAAATTATAGCCAAGAGATTCAACGAGCATGACATTTTGTATGGAGCTATCATGTGAGATGGCCACCTTACCAAGGCCAACCACCTTATCCTTTGAGTTATCACCAAAGGTGACATACTTTCGAGGGCCGTCGTTTCCAGCAAGCTCACGAAACATATCCTTGTCTCCGGTCATGTGATCGGTACATCCACTATGAAGAACCCATTCCTTTCCTCCAGCCATGTAGCCGCGAAGATTTTCCATAAGACCAAAGTGTCTCATAGACTCATCGAGATCGAAGTCACTATCATCTTCCTCATCATAGTATCCAGGTTCAACATCATCATATGATGGATCAATTCCTAGAAAGAGTGATTCATTAGATAAATTATCATCACAATAGTCATCTTTATGAAATCTAATGGCTTTGGAGATGATATTGCTAATGATTCCTACATCTCCTTTGGCACGCATGAGGTCACGAGGCTCAAATAGACAATCATCAACTTTAGGATCACTAGTACTCATTTTATTAAAGGCAATTGACTTATGAAGAATCTCATCTAGATTTTGCAAGGAATAGTTTGGAAATATTTCCTCAAGAACTCTCCATATGGTGTAGGCACAATCAAGAGCAGGCAAGCTAGCAATCAAGTTTCTAGGTAATCCACGTGATAAGATGGATAGTTCTAAGATTACGGATCATGTCAATAGGTTCATCGAGGGTAGGATGCAAGGGGTCAACAAGGCGAGCACAAGGGGTAGTAATGTACTTGCTCAAATGATATTCATTGAAAATCTCAAGCATCTCATTTTTCCACTCATGAAAGAACTCTCCATCAAGTATATGCACTATGTCTAAGACACCCCAACGTAGACTCATCCATCTTCCTCCAATGGTGATTAAACCAAAGCAATGGAGACCAATACTCTGATACCAATTGAAAGGATCGAGAAGAGGTGTCTAGAGGGGGCTGAATAGACTCTTAGCAAGAAAAGTAACCGTTTTTAATTTCTTCAAGTTGAGGTGGAGTTTAAGCACAAGTTTAAACATTCACAATACATATCAAGCAAGCATGACAAGAGTATATGAGCAGCGGAAAGTAAAGCATGCAATTTGCTAGAATGTAAAGGGATGGGATTGGAGTGTGCAAACGCAATTGGAGACACGGAGATTTTTTATCCGTGGTTCCGATAGGTGGTGCTATCGTACATCCACGTTGATGGAGACTTCAACCAATGAAGGGTAACGGCTGCGCGAGTCCACGGAGGGCTCCACCCACGAAGGATCCACGAAGAAGCAACCTTGTCTATCCCACCATGGCCATCGCCCACGAAGGACTTGCCTCACTAGGGTAGATCTTCACGAAGTAGGCGATCTCCTTGCTCGTACAAACTCCTTGGTTCAACTCCACAATCTTGACGGAGGCTCCCAAGTGATACCTAACCAATCTAGGAGACACCACCCTCCAAAAGGTAATAGATGGTGTGTTGATGATGAACTCCTTGCTCTTGTGCTTCAAATGATAGTCTCCCCAACACTCAACTCTCTCTCACAGATTTGGATTTGGTGGAAAGATGATTTGAGTGGAAAGCAACTTGGGGAAGGCTAGAGATCAAGATTCATGTGGTTGGAATGGAATATCTTGGTCTCAACACATGAGTAGGTGGTTCTCTCTCAGAAAATGTATGTAGGAAGTGTAGGCATGTTCTGAGGCTTTCTCCACGAATGAAGAGTGGGTGGAGGGGTATATATAGCCTCCACACAAAATCTAACCGTTACACATAATTTGCCAAACTCGGTGGGACCGAATCAGAAAACTCGGTCAGACCGATTTAGTTCATAATGTGACCGTTAGGCATTTCGGTGGGACCGATATGATCAACTCGGTGGGACCGATGTGCTAGGGTTAGGGTAATACCTCATCTCGGTTTGACCGATTACACAAACTCGGTGGGACCGATTTGGGTAATAAGCGAAACAGAGAGTTGGTCAAGCAAACTCGGTGGGACCGATTGCATATCTCGGTGTGACTGAAATTATTGCAATAGGCAAGAGAGAGTTTGCAAGCCCATCTCGGTGAGACCGAGATCCCATCAGTGAGACCGAATTGATTACGGTTTTGGCAGTGGCTATGTCAAATGAACTCGGTGGCGCCGGATAGTTCAAATTGGTGGGGCCGAGTTTGACTTTTGGTTTAGGACATATGTGGATATGAGAAAGTGGTTGAGGACTTTGGAGCATATCACTAAGCACTTTGAGCAAGCAAGCCATTAAGCAACACCTCATCCCCTTTTAATAGTATTGGCTTTCCTATGGACTCAATGTGATCTTGGATCACTAATATAGAAAATGTAGAGTCCCCTGCTTTGAGCTTGAGCCAATCCTTTGTCCATAGCATCTAGAAGGGGTTCCACATCCTCTTGTCCATGCCACTCCACTATTGAACTTATCTGAAACATATGGCTCCTGCCAGTTGCCGATAACTGTGTTACAAAACAGGATCATCTCATACAACAATTTATATAATCACGTCTTGACCATATCACATCACAACATGCCCTGCAAAAATAAGTTCGACTTCCTCTACTTTGTTGTTGCATGTTTTACGTGGCTGCTACGGGCTTAGCAAGAACCGTTCTTACCTACGCATCAAAAACTACAACGATTTTTCGTCAAATGTGTTGTTTTAACCTTCAACAAGGACCGGGCGTAGCCACACTCGATTCAACTAAAGTTAGAGAAACAGACACCCACTAGCCACCTGTGTGCGAAGCACGTCGGTAGAACCAGTCTCGCGTAAGTGTACGCGTAATGTCGGTCTGAGCCGCTTCATCCAACAATGCCGCCGAATCAAAGTATGACATGCTAGTAAGCAGTATGACTATTATCTCCCACAACTCTTTGTGTTCTACTCGTGCATATAACATCTACGTGTAAACCTGGCTCTGATACCACTGTTGGGGAACGCAGTAATTTCAAAAAAAATCCTACGCACACGCAAGATCCATCTAGGTGATGCATAGCAACGAGAGGGGAGAATGTTGTCTACGTACCCTCGTAGACCGTAAGCTGAAGTGTTATGAGAACGCGGTTGATGTAGTCGTACGTCTTCATGATCCGACCGATCCTAGCACCGAAGGTACGGCACCTCCGCGATCTGCACACATTCAGCTCGGTGACGTCCCACGAACTCTAGATCCAGCTAAGGTTGAAGGAGAATTTCGTCAGCTTGACGGCGTGATGACGGTGATGATGAAGCTACCGGCACAGGGCTTCGCCTAAGCACTACGATGATATGACTGAGGTGGAATATGGTGGAGGGGGCACCGCACACGGCTAAACAATCAACTTGTGTGTCTATGGGGTGCCCCCCTCCCCCGTATATAAAGGAGTGGAGGAGGGGGAGGGCCGGCCCTCTCTATGGCGCGCCCAAGGGGAGTCCTACTCCCACCGGGAGTAGGATTCCCCCTTCCCTAGTTGGAGTAGGAGAGGAAGGAAGGGGGAGAGCGAGGGAAGGAAAGGGGGGCCGGCCCCCCACCCAATTCGGATTGGGCTTGGGGGCATGCCCTCCACCTGGCCGCCGCCTCCTCTCTCTCTCCCACTAAGGCCCAATAAGGCCCATACACTCCCCGGGTGGTTCCGGTAACCCCCAGTACTCCGGTAAATGTCCGAACTCACTCGGATCCATTCCGATGTCCAAACATAGTCATCCAATATATCGATCTTTATGTCTCGACCATTTCGAGACTCCTCGTCATGTCCGTGATCATATCCGGGATTCCGAACTACCTTCGGTACATCAAAACACATAAACTCATAATACCGATCGTCACCGAACGTTAAGCGTGCGGACCCTACGGGTTCGAGAACTATGTAGACATGACCGAGACTCATCTCCGGCAATAACCAATAGCGGAACCTGGATGCTCATATTGGTTCCTACATATTCTACGAAGATCTTTATCGGTCAAACCGCATAGCAACATGCGTTGTTCCGTTTGTCATCGGTATGTTACTTGCCCGAGATTCGATCGTCGGTATCTCAATACCTAGTTCAATCTCGTTACCGGCAAGTCTCTTTACTCGTTCCGTAATGAATCATCCCGTAACTAACTCATTAGTCACATTGCTTGCAAGGCTTTATAGTGATGTGCATTACTGAGAGGGCCCAGAGATACCTCTCCGACAATCGGAGTGACAAATCCTAATCTCGATCTATACCAACTCAACAAACACCATCGGAGACACCTGTAGAGCATCTTTATAGTCACCCAGTTACGTTCTGACGTTTGATAGCACACTAAGTGTTCCTTCGGTATGCGGGAGTTGCATAATCTCAGTCATAGGAAGATGTATAAATTATGGAGAAAGCAATAGCAATAAACTAAACGGTCATAGTGCTAAGCTAATGGATGGGTCAAGTCAATCACATCATTCTCTAATGATGTGATCCTGTTTATCAAATGACAACTCTTTGTCCATGGCTAGGAAACTTAACCATCTTTGATTAACGAGCTAGTCAAGTAGAGGCATACTAGTGACACTCTGTTTGTCTATGTGTTCACACATGTACTAAGTTTCCGGTTAATACAATTCTAGCATGAATCGTTTATCATTATATAAGGAAATATAAATAACAACTTTATTATTGCCTCTAGGGCATATTTCCTTCAGTTTCGCCGCGGCAGCCTCTCCACCACCTTACGAGCTATTTTTCCGGCGTTCCAGCTGCGTAGGGCAGTGTACCGGTGGGTGTGCGCCCACCACGCTTGCAAGGTCTTTGGCGATTTGCCAGCTCGGCAATGGACTCGGATGACGAGGAGGCACTCGCCGCGCTGCTGGAGGAGGAAGCCGATGCCGACGTCCAGGAAGAGAAACATCTCATGGTCCTCACCGCCCTCGCCGGCCTACTCGCGAGCAATGAAAAGCCGCGGCGAGGTGGCTCGGCACCGGGGCGGATGAAAGCAAAGAACCGGAATTGCTTGGAAGGCTACTACATGCTCTACTCTGACTACTTCGCCGACGCTCCACTACACGGCGACAAAGAATTTCGGCACCGTTATCGAATGAGCCGAAAGCTTTTCCTCAGGATTGTGGATACCATCCGGGTGTTCGACAGCTACTTCAAGTGCAAGAAGGATTGCACCGGCAAACTTGGATTCACCTCAATCCAGAAGTGCACGACAGTGATGAGGATGCTTGCATACGGAGCTCCCGGTGATTCACTCGACGATTATGGGCGCATGGCCGAGTCCACCACCATTGAGTGTGTCTACAAGTTCAGCAGGGCAGTGGTGGCAGTGTTTGGACCGCAATACTTGCGAACACCCAATGCAGAAGACACTGCTTGGATCCTAGCACAGAATGCAGCAAGAGAATTTCCTAGGATGCTCAGAAGCATCGACTGCATGCATTGGAAATGTAAGAACTGCCCATTTGCTTGGCAGGGGATGTACAAAGGCACCAAAGGTGGTTGCAGTGTGGTACTTGAGGCGGTGGCCACACAAGACCTCTGGATTTGGCACACCAGGAACTCACAATGACATCAAGATGCTGCAATCCTCCCCTGTCTTTGCCAAGCTTGTTGAAGGTCATTCTCCTCCGGTGAACTTCGAGGTCAATGGGCGGCACTACAACAAGGGGTACTACCTAGCTGATGGCATCTATCCGAGATGGTCAACATTTGTGAAGACTATCTCAAACGCTGTGCCAGGAGGCAAGAAGTCCCACTTTGCCAAGGTTCAGGAGGCTTGCAGGAAGGATGTCGAGCGGGCATTTGGTGTGCTCCAATCTCGATTTGCTGTTGTCTGGTAGCCTGCTCAGACCTGGTTGAAAGATCAAATGTGGGAGATCATGACTTATTGTGTCATCTTGCACAATATGATCATTGAGAGCGAGCAGGAAGATCTAGTGTTTGACACTGAACCATACTACAGGCATGGTCCTGTTGCCCAAGTTGGTCACCAGCTACCGGCAACCTAGACTGCCTACCTCAATATGCGTCAGGAGAACCGAGACCCACAGGTGCATCAAAAATTGCAGCAGGATCTAGTGGAGCACCTATGGAGGATCAAGGGCGACGCCTAGCTCGACATGTGATGAAATATGAGTTTTTATTTGTTGAACTATATAATTTGTATTGAACTATTTGATTTCTATTGATTTTCTGTGATGAACTATGTGATAAAAAATATTTATGTTGAGAATTCATGCCGAATATGGGCCGATTCGCGCCGATATCGGCCCATTTTTTCGCCGAAAGTAGGCCGAAAAATGGGCCGACATCGGCGCCTGGGGGCGACCTAGGGGCGACAGCTGGGTGCCCAACCACCCCCAGAGCCGATTATACCGCCGGCTCGCCCCCAGGCAGCGATTTTTATGCCTCCTGGGGGGCCAACGGCTGGAGATGCTCTTACACACCCCCGCGGGGCCCTTCACGATTTTCACGCAAGAAATAAAGCAAAATAAAAGGCCTCCTGAGGATCGTGGCTCAGGAGGCGCCAACCGCAATGTCGTGGCGCCTAGACGGTGTCATTCCCCTCCTAGATCCGGGGGCGGCGGTGCGGCGGCTTGCTGTAGTCATCGTCGCTTGAGCTTGGCCCGGAGGAGGCGCCACTTATGTCGGAGGAGCAGCGGCCAGGGGCAAGTTCACCACGGGAGGCCTCGCCGCCACTGTTGCCACCCCTAGGGAAGTACTCCAGGCATTCGTTGTCCTCCCCGAAGACCTTGAAGAAAAGCATCGACGCGCCGTGAAAGGATCGAGTAGAGGTGTCTAGAGGGGGGTGAATAGAATCTTAGCAAGAAAAGTAGCAGTTTTTAATTTCTTCAAGTTGAGGTGGAGTTTAAGCACAAGTTTAAATATTCACAATACATATCAAGCAAGCATGACAAGAGTATATGAGCAGCGGAAAGTAAAGCATGCAATTTGCAAGAATTTGAAGGAATGGGATTGGAGTGTGCAAACGCAATTGGAGACAGGGATATATTTTTTTCCGTGGTTCTGATAGGTGGTGCTACCGTACATCCACGTTGATGGAGACTTCAACCCACGAAGGGTAATGGCTGCGTGAGTCCACGGAGGGCTCCTGTCGGTGTCAAAACTAGTGGATCTCGGGTAGGGGGTCCCGAACTGTGCGTCTAAGGCGGATGGTAACAGGAGGCGGGGGACACAATGCTTACCCAGGTTCGGGCCCTCTCGATGGAGGTAATACCCTACTTCCTGCTTGATTGATCTTGATGATATGAGTATTACAAGAGTTGATCTACCACGAGATCGTAGAGGCTAAACCCTAGAAGCTAGCCTATGATTATGATTGTTGTCTTCCTACGGACTAAACCCTCCAGTTTATATAAACACCGGAGGGGGCTAGGGTTACCCAGAGTCGGTTACAAGGGAGGAGATCTACATATTCGAACTGCCAAGCTTGCCTTCCACGCAAAGGAGAGTCCCACCCGGACACGGGACGAAGTCTTCAATCTTGTATCTTCATAGTCCAACATTCCAGCCAAAGTACATAGTCCGGCTGTCCGAGGACCCCTTAATCCAGGCCTCCCTCAGTAGCCCCCGAACCAGGCTTCAATGACGATGAGTCCGGCACGCAGATTGTCTTCGGCATTGCAAGGCGGGTTCTTCTCCAAATTCAGAGTACCTGTTGAGTAGTGTCCGGCTTCCCATAAATGTTGCACTCCTTGGCTTCCGCGCCTAATAATGGCTATCTTCCATGTGTCAAGCGAATGCGAGAAGCCAGGGCATTTTTACATTTGCCACCCTAGCCATGTGAGTAAATCGTCTATTTAAAGAGCCGGGTATCCTCAGATCTAGATCACACCATCCTCCCATAGCGAGTATCCATCGGAGCACGCCCAGAAAAATCCATCCTATCATGGCCGGTCATCGCAGCTCCTCCTCTCGCTCCCGTAGCCCTAAGCCAGGCAACTGGAAGAAGTGCTCCGTCTCCCACAGATAGTTAGTACAGTTACAGACCCAGGGGTTTCTTCCTTCTATGTATATGGTCCCCGTCCGAGCTGGACTAGCCACTTATAATGGCGGGGAGCAAGCGGAGAGCTTTCCCAACCCATCTATGGGGGAGCGGGTATGCCTTGTCCCGTACTTATTAAGGGGACCTGGATTTCCAATCCATTCGTTCCTCTGCGGGCTCCTAGAGTTCTACGGCCTCCAGCTGCATAATTTTACTCCTGCCTCCATATTACACATCGCAGGCTATGTCGCCCTTTGCGAGCTGTTTTTGGGCTACGAAGCTCATTTCGAGCTATGGAAGAAGCTATTCTGCCTCGCGCCCCGTACACAGGAGGGGTCAATATATCAAGTAGGCGGAGCCGAAATATGGCGCATCGCCGGGACCGGATATCTGTCCGGTACTCCGAAGAAGACATCCGAAGACTGGCCTTCGGAGTGGTTTTATATGGAGGACGTCCCCCTTCCAGACCCTATTCGGAGGGGCCTTCCTGAGTTTGATAACGCCCCTTTGAAGAAACGCCGCAGCTGGCGCCCTCGGAGCCCCCAGGAGGAAGATAACAGGGAGGTCCTGTACCTGATGGGCCGGATACAAATGCTGGCCAAATCAGGATTGACAATAATCGAGGTTATGTCAATATGTATAATGCGGGGGGTGCAGCCACTTCAATATCGGGGACAACCCATGTGGTACTTCAATGGAGAAGACGACGCCACCCGCTACGGTCGTAAAGGTCCGGACTCAGTCGCTGCTCTAGCGAAGATACTGTCTGATTTATATAAAGGAGAGGAAGAGGAGTTCATCCACATTAAGCCACGGGATGGATTCTCCATGTAAAACCCCCCAAACTGGGTGAGCTGCTACTTTTTACTCCAGACCTTCCCGCATTCTTTGTCGTAAATATTTACCTTGCTATTTCGTAGCAGGAACTGCGAAAAGCCATGAGGGAGGTCCACAGCCCATCTCCACAGCTAGAGGACCCTGACGGGGCCCTCGACCCCGGACTCGAAGAAGATCCGGTCACATTTGTGGAGCTCATCGACAGGACGTTCTATCAATTGAGCTGCGACGGTGCCTTGGTGGCCATCATAGCCGATTATCCCGGACTGCTCCCTGCATCGCATGTAAGTAAAACCGGAGTCCCAACTTCGGAGAAGGATCCCATTTTTTGCACTTCACCTACCGCACACATTTGGTGTCTTATAGGGAAGGCCCTCGGGACGCCATGCCGAACCCGCAGTGGCCCACCAACAAGGGGCACCAGAACCGGGCAGGCTTAAAAGGAAGGCGGTCAGGACTGAGACGCCATCGCAGAGGTATGAAAAAGAACCCTGCTCCATGGTTGTCTTCTTGAAAATATAATGACGTCCATGGTTCCTAGCAGAAAAAATGCTCGCCGGACTGTATCCGGAGAGCCTGCCGGCCGCGCCTCCACTAGCCGGGCTTCAGAGCCGGACCCAGAGGCGGATGGTAACGCGAGGAGAACACCGGATGTTCCTGCTACAGAGGATGCGGATAGGCTGTCCGCTATAAATTCCGAAGTGGAGAGAGCCATGAATCACAGGCGTCGCCGGGCCGTACTCCGTGACGCTTGTTTCTCCCAAGAGGCGTTCGATGCCTTCAACTCAGGAGACGCGTACATCCGAGCTGTTCAAAATGTTCTTGCCAGAGCCACGGACCGGTATGTAAAGGATATATGGGTAAGAAAATCTGATAATTATGTATATCAGTAGCCCCTGAGACTTGAAACAGTTGACACAACTGATTTAAGGATCATTATTTGTGTAGGTTCTTACGGAGAAGAATACCTAGTTGTCTCGAGAGCTGGAAGAGTGCAAAGCCCAGCTACGGGTCGTAGTTGCTGCAATGAAGGAGTCCGAAAAGGCCCCCTCTGGTAACACATGTCTCTATCAAAAATAATGACATGTACCAGTTAGTATGCGGCATTCCTGCAAATCTAACAATAGATTCTGCAGATGGTCCCGGAATGAATCCGGAGGTCGTGCGAGGGGATGAGCAACATGCTCAACGACAGTTAAAGGCTGGAGAGCGTGTGCTTAAGCAGGTTAGGCGGGAGAAGAATGATCTCCAAGATGCCAATATCCGACTGGGCGTTGAACTGAAAGATGTTCGGTCCCAGCTTGGTGACTCCGTAAAGGAGAATAAGAGGCTTCGACGCGGCATTTTTAGTAAGTGCTTGAAAGAACCTTTATAGAGTTCGGCGAAGAAACCGGCTAACAGAGTTATATCTGTAGGTATGCTGACGGGTCGTCCCGTAGAGGAAATGCCCGGGTCTGCAGGTGATCTTCTGCCAGAGCTCTCACAACTGCACGAACAAGTTCGGCAGGTGATGCAGGGCATTGCCCAAGCCTTGTGGCCATCCACCTCCCTACCAGGAGGCATGGGGGAGCTTGTAGAGAAGCTGAAGGGAGCACGGCGGCGCTTCCGATTATGGAAGATATCAGCCTGCCGACAAGGTGCAAGGGAAGCCTGGGCCATGGTGAAGACGCGATATACCAAGGCTGACCGGAACCACATGGCCGAGATCGGACCTGTGGGGTCTGATGGGAAAGAGATCCCCGTCAGTTTGGCGTATGACCAGGTAAAATTAGCCGCAAAGTATTCCCAACAGGATTGTAGGCTAGACAGCCTGTTGGATGGTATAGAAGAAGAATTTAGTCAGTCTAAGTGACTGTGTACTTCAAGTGACATATATTGTCCCTAGCCAGATTGTAAATCATTTGTCATGGCGGACCTTTTCGCTTCGACCTCCGGACCCGACAGTCCGGAGTGTATCCGAATACCCGCTCAGTTATGTAAAAACCGGGGTACGCATGGAAACCAGGCATAGGGGTCATAAGTGCTTGAACAGACAAGTGTTGGAGATCGTTGCAGAAATTAAAAAATTTCTACGCATCACCAAGAACAATCTATGGAGTCTTCTAGCAACGAGAGGGAAAAGAGTGCATCTACATACCCTTGTATATCGCGCGCGGAAGCGTTCAAGAGAACGGGGTTGATGGAGTCGTACTCGTCGTGATCGAAATCACCGATGATCCTAGCGCCGAACGGACGGCACCTCTGCGTTCAACACACGTACGGAGCGGGGACGTCTCCTCCTTCTTGATCCAGCAAGGGGGGAGGAGAAGTTGATGGAGATCCAGCAGCACGACGGCGTGGTGGTGGAAGTAGCGGGATCCCGGCAGGGCTTCGCCAAGCGCAAGCGGGGAGGAAGAGGTGTCACGGGAGGGAGGGAGGCGCCAGGGATTGGGGTGCTGCTCCCATGCGTCTCCCCACTATATATAGGGGTGGAGGGGGCTGGTTTCTTGCCCTCCAAGTCCATTGGGGCATTGGCAAAGGTGGGGGAAAGAAATCCCATCATTTCCCTTCCCCACCGATTGTTATCCCCCCTTTTTAGGGATCTTGATCTTATCCCTTCGGGATATGATCTTATTCCTTCTAAGGTGGGATCTTGGTGCGCCTTGACCAGGGGTGTGGGGCCTTGCCCCCACTACCCACGTTCATGTGGGTCCCCACATGCAGGTGGGCCCCACTTCGGAACCTTCTAGAACCTTCCCGGTACAATACCGAAAAATCCCGAACATTTTCGGGTGGCCAAAATAGGACTTCCCATATATAAATCTTTACCTACGGACCATTCCGGAACTCCTCGTGACGTCCGGGATCTCATCCGGGACTCCGAACAACTTTCGGTTAACCGCATACTAATATCTCTACAACCCTAGCGTCACCGAACCTTAAGTGTGTAGACCCTACGGGTTCAGGAGACATGGAGACATGACCGAGACGACTCTCCGGTCAATAACCAACAGCGGGATCTGGCAAGTCACTTTACTCGTACCGTAATGCATGATCCCGTGACCAAACACTTGGTCACATTGAGCTCATTATGATGATGCATTACCGAGTGGGCCCAGAGATACCTCTCTGTCATACGGAGTGACAAATCCCAGTCTCGATTCGTGCCAACCCAACAGACACTTTCGGAGATACCCGTAGTGCACCTTTATAGCCACCCAGTTACGTTGTGACGTTTGGCACACCCAAAGCACTCCTATGGTATCCGGGAGTTGCACAATCTCATGGTCTAAGGAAATGATACTTGACATTTGGAAAAGCTCTAGCAAACGAACTACACGATCTTGTGCTATGCTTAGGATTGGGTCTTGTCCATCACATCATTCTCCTAATGATGTGATCCCGTTATCAATGACATCCAATGTCCATAGTCAGGAAACCATGACTATCTGTTGATCAACGAGCTAGTCAACTAGAGGCTTACTAGGGACACGTTGTGGTCTATGTATTCACACATGTATTACGATTTCCGGATAACACAATTATAGCATGAACAATAGACAATTATCATGAACTTAAAATATAATAATAACCATTTATTATTGCCTCTAGGGCATATTTCCAACAGTCTCCCACTTGCACTAGAGTCAATAATCTAGTTACATTGTGATGAATCGAACACCCATAGCGTCCTGGTGTTGATCATGTTTTTCTCTAGGGAGAGGTTTAGTCAACGGATCTGCTACATTCAGGTCTGTATGTACTTTACAAATATATATGTCTCCATTTTGAACACTTTCACGAATGGAGTTGAAGCGACGCTTGATATGCCTGGTCTTCCTGTGAAATCTGGGCTCCTTCGCAAGGGCAATAGCTCCAGTGTTGTCACAGAAGAGAGTCATCGGGTCCGATGCATTGGGAATCACCCCTAGGTCGGTAATGAACTCCTTTATCCAGACTGCTTCATGTGCTGCCTCTGAGGCCGCCATGTACTCTGCTTCACATGTAGATCCCGCCACAACGCTTTGCTTGCAACTGCACCAGCTTACTGCCCCTCCATTCAAAATATACACGTATCCGGTTTGTGACTTCGAGTCATCCAGATCTGTGTCGAAGCTAGCGTCGACGTAACCCTTTACGACGAGCTCTTCGTCACCTCCATAAACGAGAAACATATACTTAGTCCTCTTCAGGTACTTCAGGATATTCTTGACCGCTGTCCAGTGTTCCATGCTGGGATTACTTTGGTACCTTCCTACCACACTTACGGCAAGGTTTACATCAGGTCTGGTACACAGCATGGCATACATAATAGACCCTATGGCCGAGGCATAGGGGACGACACTCATCTTTTATCTCTCTTCTGCCGTGGTCGGGCATTGAGCCGTGCTCAATTGCACACCTTGCAATACAGGCAAGAACCCCTTCTTGGACTGATCCATATTGAACTTCTTCAATATCTTGTCAAGGTACGTACTTTGCGAAAGACCAATGAGGCGTCTTGATCTATCTCTATAGATCTTGATGCCTAATATATAAGCAGCTTCTCCTAGGTCCTTCATTGCAAGACACTTGTTCAAGTAGGCCTTTATGCTTCCCAAGAATTCTATATCATTTCCCATCAACAGTATGTCATCCACATATAATATGAGAAATGCTACAGAGCTCCCACTCACTTTCTTGTAAACACAGGCTTCTCCATAAGTCTGTGTAAACCCAAACGCTTTGATCATCTCATCAAATCGAATGTTCCAACTCCGAGATGCTTGCACCAGCCCATAGAGGGAGCGCTGGAGCTTGCATACCTTGTTAGCATTCTTAGGATCGACAAAACCTTCTGGCTGCATCATATACAATTCTTCCTTAAGGAAGCTGTTAAGGAATGCCGTTCTGACGTCCATTTGCCATATCTCATAATCATAGAATGCGGCAATTGCTAACATGATTCGGACGGACTTCAGCTTCGCTACGGGTGAGAAAGTCTCCTCGTAGTCAACCCCTTGAACTTGTCGATAACCCTTAGCGACAAGTCGAGCCTTATAGATGGTCACATTACCATCCGCATCTGTCTTCTTCTTAAAGATCTATTTATTTTCTATGGCTCGCCGATCATCGGGCAAGTCAGTCAAAGTCCACACTTTGTTTTCATACATGGATCCTATCTCGGATTTCATGGCTTCTAGCCATTTGTCGGAATCTGGGCCCGCCATTGCTTCTTCATAGTTCGAAGGTTCACCGTTGTCTAACAACATGATTTCCAAGACAGGGTTGCCGTACCACTCTGGCGCGGAACGTGTCCTTGTGGACCTACGAAGTTCAGTAGGAGCTTGATCCGAAGTACCTTGATCATCATCATCATTAACTTCCTCTCTAGTCGGTGCATGCACCGCAGGAACATTTTCCTGAGCTGCGCTACTTTCCGCTTCAAGAGGCAGTACTTCATCAAGCTCTACCTTCCTCCCACTTACTTCTTTTGAGAGAAACTCATTCTCTAGAAAGGATCCGTTCTTAGCAACAAAGATCTTGCCTTCGGACTTGAGGTAGAAGGTATACCCAATTGTTTCCTTAGGGTATCCTATGAAGATGCATTTCTCCGACTGGGGTTCGAGCTTTTCAGGTTGAAGTTTCTTGACATAAGCATCGCATCCCCAAACTTTTAGAAACGACAGCTTAGGTATCTTCCCAAACCATAATTCATACGGTGTCGTCTCAACGGATTTCGACGGAGCCCTATTTATATGTCGTCTCAACAGATTTCGACGGAGCCCTATTTAAAGTGAATGCGGCAGTCTCTAAAGCATAGCCCCAAAATGAGAGCGGTAGATCGGTAAGAGACATCATAGATTGCACCATATCCAATAGAGTGCGATTACGACGTTCGGACACACCATTTCGCTGAGGTGTTCCAGGCGGCGTGAGTTGTGAAACTATTCCACATTTCCTTAAGTGTGCCAAATTCGTGACTCAAATATTCCCCTCCAGGATCTGATCATAAGAACTTTATTTTTCTGTCACGTTGATTCTCAACCTCACTCTGAAATTCCTTGAACTTTTCAAAGGTCTCAGACTTGTGTTTCATTAGGTAGACATACCCATATCTACTCAAGTCATCAGTGAGAGTGAGAACATAACGATAGCCACCGCGAGCCTCAACACTCATTGGACCGCACACATCAGTATGTATGATTTCCAATAAGTTGGTTGCTCGCTCCATTGTTCCGAAGAACGGAGTCTTGGTCATCTTACCCATGAGGCATGGTTCGCACGTGTCAAATGATTCGTAATCAAGAGACTCCAAAAGTTCATCTGCATGGAGCTTCTTCATGCGTTTGACACCAATGTGACCAAGACGGCAGAGCCACAAGTATGTGGGACTATCATTATCAACTTTACATCTTTTGGTATTCACACTATGAATATGTGTAACACTATGTTCGAGATTCATTAAGAATAAACCATTAACCAGCGGGGCATCACCATAAAACATATCTCTCATATAAATAGAACAACCATTATTCTCGGATTTAAATGAGTAGTCATCTCGGATTAAACGAGATCCTGATACAATGTTCATGCTCAAAGCTGGCACTAAATAACAATTACTGAGGTTTAAAACTAACCCCGTAGGTAAATGTAGAGGTAGCGTGCCGACGGCGATCACATCGACCTTGGAACCATTCCCGACGCACATCGTCACCTCGTCCTTTGCCAGTCTCCGTTTATTCCGCAGCTCCTGCTTTGTGTTACAAATATGAGCAACCGCACCGGTATCAAATACCCAGGAGCTACTACGAGTGCTGGTAAGGTACACATCAATAACATGTATATCACATATACCTTTGGTGTTGCCGGCCTTCTTGTCCGCCAAGTACTTGGGGCAGTTCCGCTTCCAGTGACCACTTCCCTTGCAATAAAAGCACTCAGTCTCAGGCTTGGGTCCATTCTTTGGCTTCTTCCCAGCAACTGGCTTACCGGGCGCGGCAACTCCCTTGCCGTCCTTCTTGAAGTTCTTCTTACCCTTGCCTTTCTTGAACTTAGTGGTTTTATTCACCATCAACACTTGATGTTCCTTTTTGATCTCCACCTCCGCTGATTTCAGCATTGAATATACCTCAGGAATGGTCTTTTCCATCCCCTGCATATTGAAGTTCATCACAAAGCTCTTGTAGCTCGGTGGAAGCGACTGAAGGATTCTGTCAATGACCGCGTCATCCGGGAGATTAACTCCCAGCTGAGTCAAGCGGTTGTGTAACCCAGACATTTTGAGTATGTGCTCACTGACAGAACTATTTTCCTCCATCTTACAACTGAATAACTTGTCGGAGACTTCATATCTCTCGACCCGGGCATGAGCTTGGAAAACCATTTTCAGCTCTTCGAACATCTCATATGCTCCGTGTTGCTCAAAACGCTTTTGGAGCCCCGGTTCAAAGCTGTAAAGCATGCCGCACTGAACGAGGGAGTAATCATCAGCACGCTGCTGCCAAGCGTTCATAACGTCTTGGTTCTCTGGGATGGGTGAGTCACCTAGCGGTGTTTCTAGGACATAATCTTTCTTGGCAGCTATGAGGATGATCCTCAGGTTCCGGACCCAGTCCGTATAGTTGCTGCCATCATCTTTCAGTTTGGTTTTCTCTACGAACGCGTTGAAGTTGAGGGCAACATTAGCATTGGCCATTTGATCTACAAGACATATTGTAAAGATTTTAGACTAAGTTCATGATAATTAAGTTCATCTAATCAAATTATTCAATGAACTCCCACTCAGATAGGCATCCCTCTAGTCATCTAAGTGAAACATGATCCGAGTCAACTAGGCCGTGTCCGATCATCACGTGAGACGGACTAGTCAACATCGGTGAACATCTTCATGTTGATCGTATCTTCTATACGACTCATGTTCGACCTTTCGGTCTCTTGTGTTCCGAGGCCATGTCTATACATGCTAGGCTCGTCAAGTCAACCTAATTGTTTTGCATGTGTAAATCTGTCTTACACCCGTTGTATGTGAACGTTACAATCTATCACACCCGATCATCACGTGGTGCTTGGAAACAACGGACTTTCGCAACGACGCACAGTTAGGGGGAACACTTTCTTGAGATTATTATAAGGGATCATCTTACTTACTACCGTCGTACTAAGCAAATAAGAAGCAAAATATGATAAGCATCACATGCAATCAAATAGTGACATGATATGGCCAGTATCATATTGCTCCTTTGATCTCCATCTTCGGGGCGCCATGATCATCTTCGTCATCGGCATGACACCATGATCTCTATCATCGTGTCTTCATGAAGTTGTCACGCCAACGATTTCTTCTACTTCTATGGCTAACGTGTTTAGCAATAAAGTAAAGTAATTTACATGGCGTTATTCAATGACACGCAGGTCATACAAAAATAAAGACAACTCCTATGGCTCCTGCCGGTTGTCATACTCATCGACATGCAAGTCGTGATTCCTATTACAAGAACATGATCAATCTCATACATCACATATATTTCATTCATCACATCCTTTTGGCCATATCACATCACAAGGCATATGCTGCAAAAACAAGTTAGACGTCCTCTAATTGTTGTTGCATGTTTTTACGTGGCTTCTATAGGTTTATAGCAAGAACGTTTCTTACCTACGTAAAACCACAACGTGATATGCCAATTTCTATTTACCCTTCATAAGGACCCTTTTCATCGAATCTGATCCGACTAAAGTGGGAGAGACAGACACCCGCTAGCCACCTTATGCAACTAGTGCATGTCAGTCGGTGGAACCTGTCTCACGTAAGCGTACGTGTAAGGTCGGTCCGGGCCGCTTCATCCCACAATGCCGCCGAAACAAGATAAGACTAGTGGTGGCAAGAAAATTGACAACATCTACGCCCACAAAAAGTTTGTGTTCTACTCGTGCATAGAAACTACGCATAGACCTAGCTCATGATGCCACTGTTGGAGATCGTTGCAGAAATTAAAAAATTTCTACGCATCACCAAGAACAATCTATGGAGTCTTCTAGCAACGAGAGGGAAAAGAATGCATCTACATACCCTTGTAGATTGCGCGCGGAAGCGTTCAAGAGAACGGGGTTGATGGAGTCATACTCGTCGTGATCCAAATCACCGATGATCCTAGCGCTGAACGGATGGCACCTCCGCGTTCAACACACGTACGGAGCGGGGATGTCTCCTCCTTCTTGATCCAGCAAGGGGGGAGGAGAAGTTGATGGAGATCCAGCAGCACGGCGGCGTGGTGGTGGAAGTAGCGGGATCCCGGCAGGGCTTCGCCAAGCGCAAGCGGGGAGGAAGAGGTGTCACGGGAGAGAGGGAGGCGCCAGGGCTTGGGGTGCTGCTCCCATGCGTCTCCCCACTATATATAGGGGTGGAGGGGGCTGGTTTCTTGCCCTCCAAGTCCATTGGGGCATTGGCAAAGGTGGGGGAAAGAAATCCCATCATTTCCCTTCCTCACCGATTGTTATCCCCCCTTTTTAGGGATCTTGATCTTATCCCTTCGGGATATGATCTTATTCCTTCTAAGGTGGAATCTTGGTGCGCCTTGACCAGGGTTGTGGGGCCTTGCCCCCACTACCCACGTTCATGTGGGTCCCCCCATGCAGGTGGGCCCCACTTTAGAACCTTCTAGAACCTTCCTGGTACAATACCGAAAAATCTCGAACATTTTCCGGTGGCCAAAATAGGACTTCCCATATATAAATCTTTACCTACGGACCATTCCGGAACTCCTCGTGACGTCCGGGATCTCATCCGGGACTCCGAACAACTTTCGGTTAACCGCATACTAATATCTCTACAACCCTAGCGTCACCGAACCTTAAGTGTGTAGACCCTACGGGTTCAGGAGACATGGAGACATGACCGAGACGACTCTCCGGTCAATAACCAACAGCGGGATCTGGATACCCATGTTGGCTCCCACATGTTCCACGATGTTCTCATCGGATGAACCACAATGTCGACGATTCAATCAATCACGTATACAATTCCTTTTGTCAATCGGTACGTTACTTGCCCGAGATTCGATCGTCGGTATCCCAATACCTTGTGCAATCTCGTTACCGGCAAGTCACTTTACTCGTACCGTAATGCATGATCCCGTGACCAAACACTTGGTCACATTGAGCTCATTATGATGATGCATTACCGAGTGGGCCCAGAGATACATCTCCGTCATACGGAGTGACAAATCCCAGTCTTGATTCGTGCCAACCCAACAGACACTTTCGGAGATACCCGTAGTGCACCTTTATAGCCACCCAGTTACGTTGTGACGTTTGGCACACCCAAAGCACTCCTATGGTATCCGGGAGTTGCACAATCTCATGGTCTAAGGAAATGATACTTGACATTTGGAAAAGCTCTAGCAAACGAACTACACGATCTTGTGCTATGCTTAGGATTGGGTCTTGTCCATCACATCATTCTCCTAATGATGTGATCCCGTTATCAATGACATCCAATGTCCATAGTCAGGAAACCATGACTATCTGTTGATCAACGAGCTAGTCAACTAGAGGCTGACTAGGGACATGTTGTGGTCTATGTATTCACACATGTATTACGATTTCCGGATAACACAATTATAGCATGAACAATAGACAATTATCATGAACAAGGAAATATAATAATAACAATTTTATTATTGCCTCTAGGGCATATTTCCAACAACAAGTACCCAACTAGCTATGTTATATTACATGGATAGTAAGAAACATTATCCAGGGAGAATAGTTCCGTTAAGGGTTCCTTTCCCTGGGTACGCATGCATCAATGTGCATGTCCGGACTGCGAAAAGAGACGCAGGATATAAACATCTGGGGGCATGTATTACAATAAATAAAAGTCATCTTTTGTTCACCGACCGAATATTCCCTTAAGAACGCTAGCTTTCGGCTTCACCCAGTCTGAGGTACACATCCAGCTGATCCGGCAGTAACAATCGCAGAGGTGCTCCCCTTATGCCCTAGCCGAATTAACAGGAACGTAGGGCATAAACACAAGAGCCAGGCAACCCAGCTTGGCCAAAACTTAAGTCATATCGATGCATATAATGGCGAAAAAAGGTACATGTGGAAAAGTAACACATGTGTGGGGCATAGAGCCCGGAAAATAGTTATATTAAGCTTCTGTATAAGAAGCCCCCAGGTATAATGAGCACGGCTAGCGCGTCAAGATTGTGTAGTCATGACACATTTCAAACTTTTAAGGTCGTGAAGAAAAAAGGGAAGAAAGAAAGAGAGAAAAGACAGATAACGGATATATAAAAAATTGACCGAGGTAAGGAGACGAACACATAGTCCGGCACTAGGCGTAAAACCTTCGGAGTCTGGCTGCGTTCCATGGGTTTGGCTCGAGTCGATTGTCGATTCATCCCGCAGACGGTACGCTCCACCTGTCAGAACCTTGTCAATAACGAAGGGGCCTTCCCATTTGGGCTTGCGCTTGTTCTTTTTCTTCTCCGGTAGGCGTAGAACGAGTTCGCCAACGTTATAAGTTTTGGCCCGTACTTCTCTGCTTTGATACCGTTAAGCCTGTTGCTGATAGAATGCGGAACGGGCTTTTGCCACGTCACGCTCCTCCTCCAGGGCGTCCAAACTGTCCTGCCTATCAAGCTCGGCTTCTTTCTCTTCGTACATGCGCACTCGAGGTGAGTCATGAATTATGTCGCAGGGCAGTACCGCCTCTGCGCTGTACACCATAAAGAACGGTGTGTATCCGGTAGTGCGATTCAGCGTGGTCCGCAACCCCCATAGTACGGAGTCGAGCTCGTCTACCCAGTGCGTATCGGATTCCTTCAAGGATCGCACTAATCTGGGTTTAATGCCGCTCATGATAAGACCATTTGCTCGCTCGACTTGACCGTTAGTTTGCGGGTGATAGACAGAAGCATAATCGAGCTTAATGCCCATGTTGCTGCACCAAATTTTTACCTCGTCGGCTGTAAACTTCGAGCCGTTATCGGTGATGATGCTGTGGGGGACGCCGTAACGGTGTACAACCCCGGATATGAAGTCTATCACTGGTCCGGACTCGGCCATTTTAACTGGTTTGGCTTCTATCCATTTGGTGAATTTATCCACCATGACCAATAAGTATTTTTTCTTATGGCTTCCCCCTTTGAGGGGTCCGACCATATCAAGCCCCCAGACCTCAAAGGGCCAAGTTATGGGGATTGTTTGGAGAGCGGTAGGTGGCATATGGCTTTGATTTGCAAAAAGCTGGCAACTGACGCATTGTTGAACGAGATCCTGTGCATCTGCTCGGGCCGTCGGCCAGTAAAAACCTGTACGGAAGGCCTTGCTTACAAGGGCCCGAGCTGCGGCGTGGTGGCCGCCAAGTCCAGCATGAATTTTTGCCAAAAGTTGTCGTCCTTCCTCTTCGGAGATGCACCTTCGAAGTACTCCGGTAGCGCTTTTCTTGTAAAGCTCTCCCTCATGGACCTTGTAGGCTTTAGACCGCCGCACAATGCAACGTGCCTCGTTTGAGTCCTCAGGGAGTTCTTGCCTAGTTAGATAGGCCAAGAAGGGTTCTGTCCACGGGGCGATGACAACCATAATCACGTGGGCCGAAGACGTTATTTCGGTGGCGGAGCCTCCGATTATGTCAGAGTGTTTGGTATCTGGTGTTGTGGCCGGGTCCGGACTGTTGTTGCCGGTCTCTCCTTCCCATACCACAGATGGCTTAAACAGCCTTTCCAAGAAGATATTAGGTGGGACAGGGTCGCGCTTAGCGCCGATGCGAGCGAGGATATCTGCCGCTTGATTGTTTTCCCGGACCACATGGTGGAATTCAAGCCCCTCCAACCGAGCTGACATTTTGAGGACGGCGTTGCGATAAGCCACCATTTTTGGGTCTTTGGCGTCAAAGTCTCCATTTATTTGAGATATTGCGAGGTTCGAATCCCCACGCACCTCTAGGCGTTGAATGCCCATGGAGACTGCCATCCGGAGACCATGCAACAGGGCCTCATATTCTGCTGCATTGTTGGAGTCTGTGTATAATATTTGGAGTACGTATTGGGATGTATCTCCGGTGGGGGATGTCAGGCCCCCAGACCAGCCAGCATCTTTGAACCGTCAAAGTGCATGATCCAATTGGAGTACGCACCGTACTCTTTAGGGAGTTCGGCTTCCGTCCATTCGGCGATGAAATCGGCCAGTACTTATGACTTAATGGCTCGCCGTGGTTTATATATTATGTCGAACGGGAGGAGCTCGATAGCCCATTTAGCAATCCGGCCCGTGGCATTGCGGTTATTTATTATGTCGTTGAGTGGTACTTCAGAGGCCACCGTAATTGAACACTCTTGAAAGTAGTGTCGTAATTTCCGGGATGCCATGAAGACCGTGTATGCTATCTTTTGATAATGTGGGTACCGTGATTTGCATGGAGTGAGGACAGTGGACACGTAGTACACCGGCTTTTGAAGCAGAAATTTGTGTCCGTCCGTCTCTCGTTCGACGACGAGCACTGCGCTTACAACTTGGTGTGTTGCCGCTATGTATAGCAGCATTGGTTCACCGATATTTGGCGCGGCCAAGATTGGGTTGCTAGCCAAGACGGCCTTTATTTCTTCCAATCCAGCTGTGGCCGCATCTGTCCACTCGAAGTGTTCGGTGCGTCGAAGAAGGCGATAAAGAGGTAGTGCCTTTTCTCCTAATCGGGAGATAAAGCGGCTTAAGGCAGCCACGCATCCAGTTAATTTCTGGATTTGCTTGAGGTCTGTTGGGATAGCCAACTGTGACAGAGCTCGGATTTTAGCCGGATTTGCTTCAATTCCTCTACTAGAGACGATGAAACCCAAGAGCTTTCCGGCGGGCATGCCGAAAACACATTTTTCCGGATTGACCTTGATGTCATATGTTCGGAGATTGTCGAACGTGAGCCTCAAGTCGTCTATTAGGGATTCGACATGTCTGGTTTTAATGACCACGCCGTCTACGTATGCCTCCACTGTTTTGCCAATTTGTGTTTCCAGGCATGTCTGAATCATGCGTCGATAGGTTGCACCGGCATTTTTGAGCCCGAAAGGCATGGTGTTAAAACAGAAGGGGCCATATGGAGTGATAAATGCCGTTGCGGCTTGATCGGACTCCGCCATCTTGATTTGATGGTATCCGGAGTATGCGTCGAGGAAACACAATGAGTCGCGGTAGCGTCGATAATTTGATCGATGCGGGGGGGGGGGGGGGAGGGATCCTTGGGGCAAGCCTTGTTAAGGTCCTTGAAATCGACACACAGGCGCCAGGATTTGTCCTTCTTTGGTACCATCACCAGGTTTGCTAGCCAGTCCGGATGTTTTATTTCTCTAATGAATCCGGCCTCGAGTAACTTTGCTGGATCTTCTCCCATGGCTTGTCGCTTAGGCTCAGAAAAACGCCGAAGAGTCTCCTTGACTGGCTTGAACCCCTTTAGAATGTTAAGGCTATGCTCGGCCGGCCTGCGTGTGATTCCTGGCATGTCTGAAGGATGCCAGGCGAAGATGTCCCAATTTTCGTGCAAGAACTCCTGTAGCGCGGCGTCTGTTGTGGGGTTCAGCTGCGCCCCGATGGATGTTGTTTTTGTGGGGTCCGTTGGATGGACCTGGAATTTGACTATTTCATCCGCTGGTTTAAAGGAGGTGGACTTGGATCTTTTGTCGAGTATCATGTCGTCCCTGTCCACTGTGGAGCGCAGCGCAGTTAGTTCTTTGGCCGCAAGGGCTTCGGATAATGCCTCAAGGGCTAGTGCGACGGTTTTATTTTCGGCGCGGAGTGCTATGTCCGGATCACTAGCTAGAGTGATGATTCCTTTGGGCCCGGGCATTTTGAGCTTCATGTACCCGTAATGGGGTATAGCTTGGAAGATCGTGAATGCTTCCCGCCCTAGAAGGGCGTGGTATCCGCTACTGAACGGGGCCATTTGGAATGTGATTTCTTCAGACCTATAATTCTCCGGCGTGCCGAGTACCACATCTAGTGTTATTTTTCCTGCACATCGTGCCTCCCGACTAGGGATGATTCCTCTGAAGGTCGTGCTGCTTTGCTCGATGCGACTCTTGTATATTTCCATTTTTCAAAGAGTCTCCTCATAGATGAGGTTTAATCCGCTGCCGCCGTCAATGAGCACTTTAGTAAGCCGGAAGCCGTCCACAATTGGACTAAGGACCAAGGCGGCCGGTGCTCGGGCTGTTCGGAATTTAGGTTCGTCACTGGCATTGAAGTTTATAGACGTGTCGCTCCATGGATTTATTGCTGCCACATGGCAGACTTCGGCAAGGCTGCGGAGTGCTCGCTTACGCCTATTATTTGAGGCGAAGGTCTCAAAGACTGTCAATACTGTATTGTTATTTTCCATGGGATGGTGCTCTGTTGCGTTGTTGATGAGGATATCCTCGCCGCTCTTGGCCACCTCCCGAAGTACCCAACATGCTCTAAGGCTATGTGTTGGCATGGTATCCGATGTACTGTGAATTTTGCATGGCCCATTGAGCCATCCCTCCAATACGGTTCCACGCCCTATAGTGGGCTTTTGTTTCTTTGTAATTGGATCGGGTGACTTACGAGAGTACACCCTTTTAGTTCGGACGAGGGTTTTAGTGAGAGCCGGAGGATCCCAGAATTTTGTTTGGGTTTTCCAGGCGCTTTTCATCGCACAGTACTTCTGTACTATGGCTGCCAAGTCAGCGAAGTGTGCTATGTCACGGCGACTGATGGCGTTGAGGATTCCCTTGTCCGTGCAATTTTTGCAAAAGAATGAAACTGCGTCTTCCTCGTGACAGTCCTTAACCTTGCTCATTACAAGGAGGAATCCGGCCCAATAGTGATGTACTGTCTCTTGGGGCTCTTGTCTAATGTGGGAAAGATCACTTATATCTGGGTGGGTGGGTAGATTTAGGTCCGAACCCTGACACGATCTGAGACCCAGGGGCGGAGGAGTTTCCGAGCTTGGCAGTTCGGGCTCCGGGATGTTGCCCAATGGGGCTGGCCCCCTGTCTGATTCTAAGTTCAAAGCTTGGGCCATGTCCTCCTGTAGACGGGTATCCGACTCGGAGAGCTCGGGAATCCGGACATAGTTTGTCCTCAAGATAGAGGAAGAATCGCTGCGTTGCTCCTCCACCACTGCTATCTGATGGGTGACCGGCGGAGAGTTAATCTCCCTTTGGTCGGGTTTAAGCCCGATCCGATCATAGTCCGTAGCGACTCCCAAGGCGGTGATGCGATCCAAGATCTCGTTCAAGGAAGAGAGCTCCATTGGATCCATCTGCTCGGCGAATCCCGAGCCGATGTGGAGGCTGTTTTTGATGACCCGAGAGGTCATCGTCGGCGCAACGGCCGAACGGGCGGTCATGATGAAGCCGCCTAGTCGGAGAGTTTGGCCTATAGCCAGGGCTCCCCCAGAGGTGATGTTGTCCTTGAAAACGAGACGAGCCATCAAGCCTTATGATGACGGCACAGTGGAACCCTTAATGAAATCACCAATGTCAGTGTCAAAACCGGCGGATCTCGGGTAGGGGGTCCCGAACTGTGCGTCTAAGGCGGATGGTAACAGGAGGCGGGGGACACAATGTTTACCCAGGTTCGGGCCCTCTCGATGGAGGTAATACCCTACTTCCTGCTTGATTGATCTTGATGATATGAGTATTACAAGAGTTGATCTACCACGAGATCGTAGAGGCTAAACCCTAGAAGCTAGCCTATGATTATGATTGTTGTCCTCCAACGGACTAAACTCTCCGGTTTATATAGACACTGGAGGGGGCTAGGGTTACACAGAGTCGGTTACAAGGGAGGAGATCTACATATCCGAACTACCAAGCTTGCCTTCCACGCAAAGGAGAGTCCCACCCGGACATGGGACGAAGTCCTTAATATTATATCTTCATAGTCCAACAGTCCGGCCAAAGTACATAGTACGGCTGTCCGAGGACCCCTTAATCCAGGACTCCCTCAGCTCCACCCACGAAGGGTCCACGAAGAAGCAACCTTGTCTATCCCACCATGGCCATCGCCCACGAAGGACTTGCCTCACTAGGGTAGATCTTCACAAAGTAGGTGATCTCATTGCCCGTCCAAACTCCTTGGTTCAACTCCACAATCTTGACGGAGGCTCCCAAGTGATACCTAACCAATCTAGGAGACACCACTCTCCAAAAGGTAATAGATGGTGTGTTGATGATGAACTCCTTGCTCTTGTGCTTCAAATGATAGTCTCCCCAACACTCAACTCTCTCTCACGGATTTGGATTTGGTGGAAAGATGATTTGAGTGGAAAGCAACTTGGGGAAGGCTAGAGATCAAGATTTATGTGGTTGGAATGGAATATCTTGCTCTCAACACATGAGTAGGTGGTTCTCTCTCAAAAAATGTATGTAGGAAGTGTAGGCATGTTCTGATGGCTTTCTCCACAAATGAAAAGTGGGTGGAGGGGTATATATAGCCTCCACACAAAATCTAACTGTTACACACAATTTACCAAACTCGGTGGGACCAAATCAGAAAACTTGGTCAGACCGATTTAGTTCATAATGTGACTGTTAGGCATTTTAGTGGGACCCATATGATCAACTCGGTGGGACCGATGTGCTAGGGTTAGGGTAAAACCTAATCTCGGTTTGACCGATTACACATACTCGGTGGGACCGATTTGGGTAATAAGCGAAACAGAGAGTTGGTCCAGCAAACTCGGTGGAACCGATTGCATATCTCGGTGAGACCAAAATTATTGCAATAGGCAACAGAGAGTTTGCAAGCCCATCTCGGTGAGACCGAGATCCCATCGGTGAGACCAAATTGATTAGGGTTTTGGCAGTGTCTATGTCAATGAACTCGGTGGCGCCGGATAGATCAAATCGGTGGGGCCGAGTTTGACTTTTGGTTTAGGACATATGTGGATATGAGAAAGTGGTTGAGGGATTTGGAGCATATCACTAAGCACTTTGAGCAAGCAAGCCATTAAGCAACACCTCATTCCCTTTTAATAGTATTGGCTTTCCTATGGACTCAATGTGATCTTGGATCACTAAAATAGAAAATGTAGAGTCCTGAGCTTTGAGCTTGAGCCAATCCTTTGTCCTTAGCATCTAGAAGGGGTTCCACATCCTCTTGTCCATGCCACTCCACTGTTGAACTTTTCTGAAACATACTAGATAGAAGTATTAGTCCAGCAAGGGATATGTTGACATTAATTACCAAAATCACCCAGGGAGCACTTGTGCTTTCAATCTCCCCCTTTTTGGTAATTGATGACAACATACATCAAAGCTTTAGATAAAGATATAGAGAAAGACAGGTAAAGCTTTGGACGGACATGTAACATGCATAGGCTCCCCCTACATGTATGCATTCATGTAAATATGAATATAAGAGCATGTGAATGCATGATCATGATAGAGAAAGCAATGAGTTACATGTATCTTGGCTATATGCATCAGAGCAAATGGTGTGAATATAGGAAATGTACCTTCATTCTCATGAGTCCTTCTTGCAAAAAATATGTACATCAGCAAGAGATCCTCATGCACATGAGTGTGATGCATATACTTACCTTGTGGTCTTGAGCTGGCTTTGGAAGAGATGAACCTGAGTAAACAAGGTTAGATAACACAGAAACATCTACTAAGCAGAGCAAGAACAGCAAACCACAAAAGTACCAAGATTGGGATGACATGTAGAGAGTGAGTACTAGGTACTCCATTTGAGTGTAGACATGTCCCCAAAAGGTAAAAAAATATGCAGTGAATTTGAAGATTTCCTTCCCTTAGATGTCTTGCTCCCTGTGAATCTTGTATGGGATACTGGGAGAAGATAGGGAACAGAAAATCAAAGCAAATGGAAACAAACAAACAAACAAACATGAACATGTCTTTCCCCTCTAAAGACATGTGACTTCTCTCCTCTTTGAATACCAAGCTTCTGGGGTCTCTCTTTGAAGTGATTATCTCTCTTTCTCCCTTTTGATATGATTAAGCTTTGATGTGAGCTCTCTCCCCATTTGACATCAATTTCCAAGAAGGGGTCTTCTAGAGTGTGAGTCAAAATAGGTTTGGTCCTTGAGTCACATAGCAAAGCAGCAGGGAAAAATAAGGTGCTGGTAGAGGATAAGAATCATCGAGTGGAGCTGGAACAAATATGCAGGATGCAAATGACAAAGTGTCTCCTCATCATTTGAAATCGGTCACACTGAGTTGTTGTCTTCAGTGGCACCGAGGTGATCCGGTTTGACCGAAAGAGACAAATTGGTGTGTCCGAGTTCATTACAGAGACAAAACACCTGTCATCTCAGCTCAGTAGGCAAATAATCTCACAAAGACTTGCAGGGGATTAACTAAAGGATTTGCAATGAATTGGATGAAGGGGATGCAGAACTAGATAAAAACAAAAGAGATCTAGATGATTTTTTCTTTTGAAAGGGGAAACAAATATACATGAGACAAATGCAAGAGCACAGAGAAACACTAGAGAACTTCATCTAGAATTGGTCGGTGACAAAGTCACCTATGTTAGAGTATATTGACTTAGGAGTCAAGTGAAGGCACTTGATCATAGGACATACTCATCGTTTAAGCTCAAAATGGGGTTACCATTTTTCGTTTAAGTATCTTGATGTATTCTCATCTTGTTGAGTTGCTTTGACCCAAGACTTGGGGTAAAGCTTCTCTAAGATGGAATAACATACCTTGGGTGGTGGTGTTGATCTTGATCATGTAGTTGAACTTGTGTGGGTTGCTCAAGGTTGATGTAGCTCATCAAGAGTTGGGAGCACCACTTGGAATTAGAGTTCATCTACCTACATGGGTTAGTTTTGCAAGGAAGAACACTTGTGTATCCAAAATGATAATCATGAAACTTGATATAGAATTTGTCAAAGGATATATTTGAAGGGTTTCATGCTTCCTTGTTTTCAACCACCGTATTGTAGAGACTTGGTAATGTAGAGATTGCTCAAGATGTGAGTAAGTTGCAATCTCATAGATTTTAGATTCATCCAAGTACCTACAAGGGTTAGATAACATGCAAGGGTGCAAATATATCCAAGACATATGATTATTATCATAAGAGAAATATCAAGGATTAGTCAAAGGCTCATGCCTTGCATGTATCCAAATGGAGTTCCTACTCCAAGTTTGAAGCATCAATGATATTCAATTCACCTCTCAACCGGCAAAATACTTTCTCATCAAGCGGTTTGGTGAATATATCCGCCAATTGCTTATCGGTACGAACATGCTTAAGATCAATATCACCTTTAGCAACGTGGTCTCGAATGAAATGATGATGAACCTCAATATGCTTAGTTCGAGAATGTTGCACGGGATTGTGAGCAATCTTAATAGCACTTCCATTCTCACAAAGCAATGGAACATGTTTCACATATATCCCATAATCTTTAGGAGTTTGGGTCATCCAAAGTTATTGAGCACAACATGAACCAGCGGCAATGTATTCCGCTTTGGCGGTGGATAAGGATACCGAGTTTTGTTTCTTGGAGGACCAAGACGCAAGAGATCTACCAAGAAATTTACAAGTACCCGAAGTGGACTTTCTATCAACCTTGTCTCCGGCATAGTCCGAATCATAGTAGCCAACAAGATCAAAAGAAGACCTCTTAGGATACCAAATGCCAAAATTTGGTGTATGTATTAAGTATCTCACTATCCTTTTCACAGCCTTAAGATGTCATTCTTTAGGGGCCTCTTGATATCGTGCACACATGCACACACTTAGCATTATATCGGGACGGGAGGCACATAGATATAACAATGAACCAATCATAGAGCGGTAAACTTTTTGATCAACCGGTTCACCATCTTTAGTCAAATCAAGATGTCCACTAGTAGGCATGGGTGTATTCATACCTTTGCATTCTTGCATATTGAACTTCTTGAATAAGTCCTTGGTGTACTTTGTTTGAGAGACAAAGGTACCTTCCTTAGTTTGCTTGATTTGCAAACCAAGAAAGAATTTGAGTTCACTCATCGTAGACATCTCAAACTTCTCCGACATTAGATTTCCAAACTTCACACTAAAATGAGGGTTAGTCGAACCAAATATGATATCATCAACATAAATTTGGCGCACAAATAATTCTCCATTAACCCTTTTAGTGAAAAGAGTAGAATCATTTTTTCCAATCTCAAACCCTTTTTCAATAGGGAACTTGGTCAAGCATTTATACCACGCTCTAGGAGCTTGTTTAAGACCATAAAGAGCTTTGTGGAGTTTGTAAACATGATTTGGTTTCTTAGGATTAACAAAGCCGGGAGGTTGTTTAACATAAACTTCCTCCTCAATTTCACCATTTAGAAAAGCACTTTTAATGTCCATTTGGTACAAGGTAATATCATGGTGATTAGCATAGGCAAGTAAGATGCAGATGGACTCAAGCCTAGCAACGGGGGCATATGTCTCACCATAGTCCATACCTTCGACTTGAGTGTAGCCTTGGGCGATGAGACGTGCTTTGTTGCAAACGACTTGTCCATCTTCATCTTGCTTGTTGTGAAACACCCATTTGGTACCGATGATGTTGTGGTTGTTATCGGGCTTCTCGACCAATGTCCACACTTGGTTTCTCTCAAAGTTGTGTAGCTCTTCATGCATGGCATTTATCCAATCCGGATCTTCCAATGCTTCTTCAACCTTCATGGGTTCAATGCTAGAGATGAATGAATAATGTTCACAAAAATTAGCCAAACGAGATTTAGAGTGAGTGATTCTCCCGGTTTGGATATCATTGTAGATTTGCTCGACGGGATGGTCTCTGGCGACTCTCGCTCGAACTCGTGAGAGCTTTTGTTTTGGTCGGGGTGGAACATCTTCTTCATCATCTTGTTCTTCTTCTTGGCCTTCTTCATTGTTGACATTGTCGTTCTCTTGTCGTGGTGGAGAAGGAGGTTGATGAGGTTCCTCTTGGTGTACTTCCTCGTTTTCTTCATCTTGGTATGTCCCACTTGTGGATGCTTCCATATCAATTCTTGGTTCACCTTGTCGTGAGGTAGAAGCTTCCACTCGGACGGACGAGGTACTCTCCTTCACCTCCGTTGGACTGATCTTGCCAATAGACAAGTCTTGGATTTCTTCCGAAGGATCTTTATCTCCTACATCAATTGGCAATTGCTCTACTTGCGAGCCGTTAGATTCATCAAACTTCACATCTACCGTCTCTTCAACCTTTCGGGTGAAATTGTTGTAGACACGGTAAGTGTGAGAGTTTGAGCCATAACCAAGTAGGAAACCTTCATGAGATTTAGAAGCAAATTTAGAATGACGATGCTTATCGAGAATGTAGCACTTTGAGCCGAATACTCGAAAGTATCCAACTTTGGGTTTATTACCGGTGAGGAGCTCGTATGCCGTCTTGCCGAGTAGCTTGTGAAGATACAAGCGATTTGTTGCATGACAAGCTGTCAAAAACGCTTCCGCCCAAAAGTGTTTTGGAGTCTTGTACTCATCAAGCATCGTTCTTGCCATCTCAATAAGAGTCCGGTCCTTCCTCTCAACAACTCCATTTTGTTGAGGCGTGTACGTGGCCGAGACCTCGTGTGAAATCCCTTCTTCGTCAAGAAAGTATGCACATTTGCGTTCTTGAACTCCGTTCCGTTGTCGCTGCGAACCTTCTTGATCTTCACTTCAAATTGATTTTGGGCCTTCCTAGCGAAGTTTTTGAAGATCTTTTGGACCTGCGATTTATCATCAAGAAAGAACACCCACGTAAATTTTGAAAAATAATCGACTATAACTAGACCAAATGAGTTTCCACCGAGACTTTTGTAGGCATTGGGACCAAAGAGATCCATATGAAGTAGCTCAAGCGGTCTTCTCATGGTCATGATGTTCTTCACGGGGTGGCTTCCTCCAACTTGTTTTCCTTCTTGACAAGCACTACAAAGTCTATCCTTGTCAAATATAACATCTTTTACTCCAAGGATATGATCACCTTTAATAAGCTTATCAAGATTTCGCATGCCCACATGACCTAACCTTCTATGCCACAACCAGCCTTTAGAGGATTTAGAAATTAAGCAAGTTCTAGGTTGAGCCTTTTTAGTGAAATCAACAATATATAGATCACCTCTACGTATACCGGTAAACACCATTTTATGATTATCTTTATGAAACACTTGGCAATCTACTTCAGTAAACAGAACATTGAAGCCAAAGTCAGCAAGTCTAGATACAGAAAGTAAATTATAGCCAAGAGATTCAACGAGCATGACATTTTGTATGGAGCTATCATGTGAGATGGCCACCTTACCAAGGCCAACCACCTTACCCTTTGAATTATCACCAAAGGTGACATACTTTCGAGGGCCGTCGTTTTCAGCAAGCTCACGAAACATATCCTTGTCTCCGGTCATGTGATCGGTACATCCACTATCAAGAACCCATTCCTTTCCTCCAGCCATGTAGCCGCGAAGATTTGCCATAAGACCAAAGTGTCTCATAGACTCATTGAGATCAAAGTCACTATCATCGTCCTCATCATAGTATCCATGTTCAACATCATCATATGATGGATTAATTCCTAGAGAGAGTGATTCATTAGATAAATGATCATTACAATAGTCATCTTTATGAAATCTAATGGCTTCGGAGATGATATTGGTAATGATTCCTACAGCTCCTTTGGCACGCATGAGGTCACGAAGCTCAAATAGACAATCATCAAATTTAGGATCACTAGTACTCATTTTATTCAAGGCACTTGACTTATGAAGAATCTCATCTAGATTTTGCAAGGAATAGTTTGGAAATCTTTCCTCAAGAAATCTCCATATGGTGTAGGCACAATCAAGAGCAGCCAAGTTAGCAATCAAGTTTCTAGGTAATCCTAGTGATAAGATTGATAGTTCTAAGATTACGGATCATGTCAATAGATTCATCAAGGGTAGGATGCAAGGGGTCAACAAGGCGAGCACAAGGGGTGGTATGTACTTGCTCAAATGATATTCATTGAAAATCTCAAGCATCTCATTTTTTCACTCATGAAAGAACTCTCCATCAAGTATAGGCACTCTATGTCTAAGACTCCCCAACGTAGACTCATACATCTTCCTCCAATGGTGATTAAACCAAAGCAATGGCGACCAATGCTCTGATACCAATTGAAAGGATCGAGAAGAGGTGTCTAGAGGGGGCTGAATAGACTCTTAGCAAGAAAAGTAGCAGTTTTTAAATTCTTCAAGTTGAGGTGGAGTTCAAGCACAAGTTTAAACATTCACAATACATATCAAGCAAGCATGACAAGAGTATATGAGCAGCAGAAAGTAAAGCATGCAATTTGCAAGAATGTAAAGGGATGGGATTGGAGTGTGCAAACGCAATTGGAGACACGGAGATTTTTTATCCGTGGTTTCGATAGGTGGTGCTATCATACATCCACGTTGATGGAGACTTCAACCCACGAAGGATAACGGCTGCGCGAGTCCACGGAGGGCTCCACCCACGAAGGATCCACGAAGAAGCAACCTTGTCTATCCCACCATGGCCATCGCCCACGAAGGACTTGCCTCACTAGGGTAGATCTTGACGAAGTAGGCGATCTCCTTGCCCGTACAAACTCCTTGGTTCAACTCCACAATCTTGACGGAGGCTCCCAAGTGATACCTAACCAATATAGGAGACACCACCCTCCAAAAGGTAATAGATGGTGTGTTGATGATGAACTCCTTGCTCTTGTGCTTCAAATGATAGTCTCCCCAACACTCAACTCTCTCACACAGATTTGGATTTGGTGCAAAGATGATTTGAGTGGAAAGCAACTTGGGGAAGGCTAGAGATCAAGATTCATGTGGTTGGAATGGAATATCTTGGTATCAACACATGAGTAGGTGGTTCTCTCTTAGAAAATGTATGTAGGAAGTGTAGGCTTGTTCTGATGGCTTTCTCCACCAATGAAGAGTGGGTGGAGGGGTATATATAGCCTCCACACAAAATCTAACCGTTACACACAATTTACCAAACTGGGTGGGACCGAATCAGAAAACTCAGTCAGACCGATTTAGTTCATAATCTGACCGTTAGGCATTTCGGTGGGACCGATGTGCTAGGGTTAGGGTAAAACCTCATCTCGGTTTGACCAATTACACAAACTCGGTGGGACCGATTTGGGTAATAAGCGAAACAGAGAGTTGGTCAAGCAAACTCGGTGGGACCGATTGCATATCTCGGTGAGACCAAAATTATTGCAATAGGCAACAGAGAGTTTGCAAGCCCATCTTGGTGAGACCGAGATCCCATCGGTGAGACCGAATTGATTAGGGTTTCGGCAGTGG
Organism: Triticum aestivum; assembly: GCF_018294505.1. Lineage (NCBI taxonomy): Eukaryota > Viridiplantae > Streptophyta > Magnoliopsida > Poales > Poaceae > Triticum > Triticum aestivum. Next base: position 57,674,958 of record NC_057811.1, read on the forward strand.
CTATGTCAAATGAACTCGGTGGCGCCAGATAGATCAAATCGGTGGGGCCGAGTTTGACTTTTGGTTTAGGACATATGTGGATATGAGAAAGTGGTTGAGCGCTTTGGAGCATATCACTAAGCACTTTGAGCAAGCAAGCCATTAAGCAACACCTCATCCTCTTTTAATAGTATTGGCTTTCCTATGGACTCAATGTGATCTTGGATCACTAAAATAGAAAATGTAGAGTCCTGAGCTTTGAGCTTGAGCCAATCCTTTGTCCTTAGCATCTAGAAGGGGTTCCACATCCTCTTGTCCATGCCACTCCACTATTGAACTTATCTGAAACATACTAGATAGAAGTATTAGTCCAACAAGAGATATGTTGACATTAATTACCAAAATCACCCAGGGAGCACTTGTGCTTTCACCCCGTCATAATTATAGTGAAGGGCGTGCCTCCCCTCCGAGCCGCAGGCACGGGCGATTGTCCCCATCCCCGGGTCATGAATACGTCGCCGGAGAGGACGGCCTCTACCTCCACCTGCACGGCTAGGCCGCAACAGCTGTCGTGCTGTAGCCACAGCTCTACGGGTCCCCACGCCAGCAGTTCCTCAGCCAACGTGTGCAGGAGCCGGATCCAAGTGCACGGCGGCATCGTCAGCCACATCATGAATTCGCGGGCTGTGCCGACGGCATGGGCCCGTGGGTGGAGTGGTCGGACGATCGTTGCTTGCTTCCCTCCGTGGCCTCGTCCTCCGCAGTGCCCGCGACCACTCCCGTGGGAAGGGCCCTGTGTGCGGACGATCGGGCCGGCATGAACTACCGGTGGCGCGTGCTCACGTCGGAGAGGGGCGGCCGTAGGCGTTGCGGCAACCCGACAAGGGCGGCCGCGGCCCCTCCCTTTCTCGGCCACGGAGAACCTCCTGATCAGCGCCATGGACGCTGCTGCAAGAATGCGGGGCGAGGAGGCAAGAAGACGAAGATGGGCTAGGGGGCTCCGCCCTCCTCGCCCATTTATAGGCGGAAGAAGGCTAACTAGCGCCCCTCCATGTTCTGAGTAATGATGTCCCCGCTGCATGCACCAGGCTGCTTGCTGAGGCAACATGGGGAAGCGGAGGCGTACGCGTCCCGCCAAGCGCCACACGTCGGCCTGGCCCGCAGGCAGTTGGGGCCCACGGCGCTTCGCCCTTGCCCCTTGGCTTCGCCTTGAAGCCATCCCGAGCGCGCCTTGGGCCCGGGGGCTACTGTCGGTGTTCTGGGAACCAGGGTACCTAGAGTTGCCTGCCTGCGGCACACGGCGTGGCTCCCTCGACGGCCTGGTACAACCCATTTGCAAGACTACCAAGACAAGGCCCTCGCGAGGGCCCCGGCCTCGTGAGGGCCCCGGCCTCGCGAGGCGGACGACACCAAGACCTTCCGAGGGGACGGCCTCCCGAGGAGCGGAGATTTCTATGCAGGTACCTAGCCTCACGAGGTTGCGATGACGTGAGCCATGACGACCAAGGCCAGGCGGGCGCAGAGGAGGCGGTTTCCTCTTTGGTGCTAAGGAGGCAAGGACAGGTGTGGGTTCCCGAGGAATCTCCCAAAGGTTTCCATTCCGGTGATATAAGACCAAGAACACGGGCTCGGCAGGACGGATGTCATCGCCGAGCCCACAGCTGCGTCACGACCAGAAGCTTTGCAGGCGAAGACCACCTTTCGTCGGGATTAGATGTACTACTTGTCCCCTTCCAAAATTGGCTATTGTGGAATCCCTTCCCGCCTAAGTTTCAAGGGAAGAGGACCAAGGCCACTATAAATATAGGTTAGCCACCACCGAAGAAGAGGTCGACTCATTCTCACTCCCCGAGCCCTCACGAGGTAGCGCATCCACTGTACTAGTTCATGCTCAAACCTCCTCGTGAGGCCAATCCACCACAAAGTAGGAGTAGGGTTTTACACCGCAAGGTGGCCCGAACCTAGGTAAACTGCCCATGTCCATCTTCTTCCCCGCTCGAGCGTGTATGTGGCGAGGCTAGGCTGTAGGGCAACGCGCTTGAGAGTTGAGAGGTTGAGATCTTCACACACGCCCCAGAGTTCGAACCTTCTTGGGTCTGCGGAGCCCTGAATCCGACAGCCACCACTGCCCCAAGCTACGTGTTGCTCATCCTCGGCAACATTACCTCCACCTACTACTAACAAGAAGTAGATTTCTTGTGATTTGTGTTTCTCCTGAAGCATATCTTTTGCTTCCAGAGGAGGCATTTGGCCTCTGTTTTTCTAGCCACCGTTCATTCCATTCACCGATATTTTGATGTATAATGACTATGGAGTCATGCATAATTAAACACATCTTTCCCAGTCTGAAGTTGGCCTTGTGAAGCACTACTTCGACTTTGTAACCAGGCTTTACTTCCTTTTCTCGATCTGTTATTTAGTGTAATATCTTCTTGTGAGATCATCTGTTTTTTAATTGATGGAGGTGACTGGTTTTCATTATTTGAAATAATAAATGCTTTGTTTGCACTCTACTCTATGAAAGGGCTCGTGCTTTGTTCTCTAACAGTTGACCCAATTGCGAGTATTGTAGTATTTTGTTTCCAGCGAGGAACTCATTAATATACATGTGAGAAGTGACTTGATAGTTTCTCTCATGAAAATATTATCGGACTAACAGGTTTGATGGTGTCATATTTTAGTATGTTATTCGTTAACCAGAGATAAATATATGTGATGTACATGCGTAGTTTGATAAGAGTTATTTTGCATGAATAAAGGGAAAATATTTGGTCTGATAAACACCCTCAAATGTGTAATATCAGATCAGTCACTAAGTGCGGCAATTTGGCTCCGTGGATCTAGGGCGCCTAGAACTTTATTGAAAAGGATATTTAAAAATTCCAAGACAATTGATATTTCCCTCCGGTATAGTTGTTCTCCACAAATATGTAAAATTCCATTAAATACTACTTCCTCCGTCCAAGAATACTTATCTTAGAAATGAATAAAATTGATGTATCTATAACTAAAACAAGTCTACATACAACCATTCACACGACAAGTATTTTCGGATGGAGGGAGTATATGATGATGTGCAGGCTATGAAAGAAATCAAATAATTAAGCCTCAAAACAACAATATTTCCTGACTAGATCTGGTTGGCTACTCCGGAGGCCAGGGTAGAGCAGAGTGAATCTGCGGCGACATGGTTGATGGATTTGGACGAGGCGCGACAATAAGAAGACACAACTTAACTACTATGTTGTGAATCAAAAGGTTTTGTGATGACAAAAGGGATTAAGTTGTTGAGTCGGGTGCTGATAGGAGGGGATTGTGAGGGTGTCCGTTTACAGCGAGACAATTGTCCCTCGGGTTGTGAGATTATTTGGAACGCATGGGTATTGTACTAGTAAAAAATAAATATATATAAAAGTAAAACACGTCTAAATACACCTATTTCTTCAACAAGTATTTCCGAATATATACTTCCGCGCCTGCTATTCAATTTTAGTCGTACAAGTTACAAACACTGACATCTTGCTCGTACAAGAAACTAATTAACCTCGTTTCGTTTTACAGTACATTTGTCTAACAATCCATACTGCCGCGACACCGCGTGTGTCGACAGCGTGACACGTCTCTTCGTCGATCGTCAAAGAATCACCGACGAGCTCGGCCACGCGCTCTGCCTGCCTCTCCGCCTCCTCCAAGCGGGTCCGGTGCCACGCAACACTAGCAGCTGCGTGCGGCGGCGAGCCCCCGCGCGAGCTCCTGGACGCGGCCCTGGTACGCGCGCGCGAGCTCGAGGGCCTCGCACTCGGCCTCGCCGAGCTGCGCGCACAGCCGCTCCTCGGCCTCCTCCGCGGCCTCGGCGCGCAGCCGCGCGGCCTCGAGCTCCGCCCGCAGCAGCGCCACCTCCCGCTCCAGCTCGGCGTTCCGGCGCCGCAGCAGCAGCGCCTCCGTCTCCGCCTCGCCCTCCGCCGGCGCCGCCCCGGCCTTCCTGCCGCCCTTCCAGCCCGAGGCCGGGGCCGCGGCGGCGATGGAGATGGACGGCGCCATGGACGGAGATCGAAGAACGGGGAGCTCGGGAGAGATGATCGAATCGGATCGAGTGCTCGAGCGGCTGTTATGATTAGCTGGAGGTGCTGGGATTGCTTTGATGGGGTGACGACTGGGGGCTCAAGGTTTATTTATGGGCAGGGGTGAGGGCCGGGAAGGCGTCCAGGTTCGCTGTATCTGGACGTGCGGACGGGAAGCGGCGACGGGTAAGCCAGCCGTGACCGGTGGTGGTTCTGGCTCGTCGAAAATATCGACGAAATGGGTTGAGGTGAAGGCTGTGGACGAGGCGGGTCGACGCGGCCAGACTCGGCGACTCGTTGGGTTTCCTTTGGTCGAAAGAAGAGGCGAATCGAGGGAAAATGCTACGGTGAACCCGAGCTCTCAAGTTAACAATAAATTCCGAAGAAATATTACTTACTCCGTTTTGAATTACTTGCAAAAGAAATTGATAAAAAATGATGTATCTAAAACTGAAAATATGTTTATGTACATCCATTTCCGCGACAAATAATTCGGGACAGAAAGAGTAGTACGAGGGAGTAGTACGTCCTTCGTCCTGGATTGTTTGTTTTAAATTTGTCCAGATACGAAACATTGACAACTAATTTAGGACGAAGGTGATAAAAGATTTCAAAAATACATCTGATTTACTTTTAGGATACATTGTTGTTTTTCTACACTCATGCAAATTTTCACGATGAAATCACATTTGTGAAGGTGTAGCCGGATTTTGGACTTTCGCATGAGATAAGGAACGAAGGTACTCCCTCCATTTCGAATTACTTGTCGCATGTATGGATGTATCTAAATGTATTTTAGTTATAGATACATCCATTTCTACGACGAGTAATTTGGAACAGAGGGAGTAGATAGGAGGGACCTCGGCTGCACCTTCAAGGAGTAAAAAAAACAACGCCAAAGGGCCTCGTGCCGCCGGGCCGAACAAGTCGACCTAGGTTTCTCCCCGTCTTAAGCAACCTCAGTAGCACCCACCTGTCTCCAAAACTGACGATAGACATCCGCCTACGAGAGGGAGAGAGAGAGAGAGAGACGAAGGGGTGAGACTGAACCTCATATCTGAAGTTAGAGCATCTCCAACAGGCGCGCTAAACAAGCGCCGCGCCGCAAATTTAGCCAGTTTAGCGCGCGCGCAACCCGGCGGGTGGCTCCAGCGGGCGCGCAATAACCGCGCGCGCGGTATAAGGAGTTGGGTGTTGGGGATCGTAGCAGAATTTTAAAATTTCCTACGCATCACCAAGATCCATCTATGGAGTATACTAGCAACGAGGGGAACGAAGTGCATCTACATACCCTTGTAGATCGCGAGCGGAAGCGTTCCAATGAACGGGGTTGATGGAGTCGTACTTGCCGTGATCCAAATCACCGATGACCGAGTGCCGAACGGACGGCACCTCCGCGTTTAACACACGTACGGAGCAGCGACGTCTCCTCCTTCTTGATCCAGCAAGGGGGAAGGAGAGGTTGATGGAGATCCAACAGCACGACGGCGTGGTCGTGGATGTAGCGGGATCTCGGCAGGGCTTCGCCAAGCTTCTGCGAGAGGGAGAGGTGTTGCAGGGGGAGAGGGAGGCGCCAGGGGCTGTGGTACAGCTGCCCTCCCTCCCCCCACTATATATAGGCCCCCTGGAGGGGGGGGCGCCGGCCCTGGAACCCATCTACAAGGGGGGGGCGACCGGGGGGGGGGGGGGAACTTCCCCCCCAAGTCAAGTGGGGCGCCCCCCACCCCTAGGGTTTCCAACCCTAGGCGCAGGGGGAGGCCCAAGGGGGGGCGCCCCAGCCCACTAGGGGCTGGTTCCCCTCCCACTTCAGCCCATGGGGCCCTCCGGGACAGGTGGCCCCACCCGGTGGACCCCCGGGACCCTTCCGGTGGTCCCGGTACAATACCGATAACCCCCGAAACTTTCCCGGTGACCGAAACTGGACTTCCCATATATAATTCTTCACCTCTGGACCATTCCGGAACTCCTCGTGACGTCCGGGATCTCATCCGGGACTCCGAACAACTTTCGGGTTTCCGCATACTAATATCTCTACAACCCTAGCGTCACTGAACCTTAAGTGTGTAGACCCTACGGGTTCGGGAGACATGCAGACATGACCGAGACGCCTCTCCGGTCAATAACCAACAGCGGGATCTGGATACCCATGTTGGCTCCCACATGTTCCACGATGATCTCATCGGATGAACCACGATGTCGAGGATTCAATCAATCCCGTATACAATTCCCTTTGTCAATCGGTATGTTACTTGCCCGAGATTCGATCGTCGATATCCCAATACCCTGTTCAATCTCGTTACCGGCAAGTCTCTTTACTCGTACCGTAATGCATGATCCCGTGGCTAACTCCTTAGTCACATTGAGCTCATTATGATGATGCATTACCGAGTGGGCCCAGAGATACCTCTCCGTCATACGTAGTGACAAATCCCAGTCTCGATCCGTGTCAACTCAACATACACTTTCGGAGATACCCGTAGTGTACCTTTATAGTCACCCAGTTATGTTGTGATGTTTGGCACACCCAAAGCACTCCTACGGTATCCGGGAGTTACACGATCTCATGGTCTAAGGAAAAGATACTTGACATTGGAAAAGCTCTAGCAAATGAACTACACGATCTTTGAGCTATGCTTAGGATTGGGTCTTGTCCATCACATCATTCTCCTAATGATGTGATCCCGTTATCAATGACATCCAATGTCCATAGTCAGGAAACCATGACTATCTGTTGATCAACGAGCTAGTCAACTAGAGGCTTACTAGGGACACGTTGTGGTCTATGTATTCACACATGTATTACGATTTCTGGATAACACAATTATAGCATGAACAATAGACAATTATCATGAACAAAGAAATATAATAATAACCATTTATTATTGCCTCTAGGGCATATTTCCAACAGTCTCCCACTTGCACTAGAGTCAATAATCTAGTTACATTGTGATGAATCGAACACCCATAGCGTCCTGGTGTTGATCATGTTTTTCTCTAGGGAGAGGTTTAGTCAACGGATCTGCTACATTCAGGTCCGTATGTACTTTACAAATATCTATGTCTCCATTTTGAACACTTTCACGAATGGAGTTGAAGCGACGCTTGATATGCCTGGTCTTCCTGTGAAATCTGGGCTCCTTCGCAAGGGCAATAGCTCCAGTGTTGTCACAGAAGAGAGTCATCGGGCCCGACGCATTGGGAATAACCCCTAGGTCGGTAATGAACTCCTTTATCCAGACTGCTTCCTGTGCTGCCTCTGAGGCCGCCATGTACTCCGCTTCACATGTAGATCCCGCCACGACGCTTTGCTTGCAACTGCACCAGCTTACTGCCCCTCCATTCAAAATATACACGTATCCGGTTTGTGACTTCGAGTCATCCAGATCTGTGTCGAAGCTAGCGTCGACGTAAACCTTTACGACGAGCTCTTCGTCACCTCCAGAAACGAGAAACATATCCTTAGTCCTCTTCAGGTACTTCAGGATATTCTTGACCGCTGTCCAGTGTTCCATGCCGGGATTACTTTGGTACCTTCCTACCAAACTTACGGCAAGGTTTACATCAGGTCTGGTACACAGCATGGCATACATAATAGACCCTATGGCCGAGGCATAGGGGATGACACTCATCTTTTCTCTATCTTCTACCGTGGTCGGGCATTGAGCCGTGCTCAATTGCACACCTTGTAATACAGGCAAGAACCCCTTCTTGGACTGATCCATATTGAACTTCTTCAATATCTTGTCAAGGAACGTACTCTGTGAAAGACCAATGAGGCGTCTTGATCTATCTCTATAGATCTTGATGCCTAATATATAAGTAGCTTCTCCAAGGTCCTTTATTGAAAAACACTTATTCAAGTAGGCCTTTATACTTTCCAAGAATTCTATATCATTTCCCATCAATAGTATGTCATCCACATATAATATGAGAAATGCTACAGAGCTCCCACTCACTTTCTTGTAAACACAGGCTTCTCCATAAGTCTGTGTAAACCCAAACGCTTTGATCATCTCATCAAAGCGAATGTTCCAACTCCGAGATGCTTGCACCAGCCCATAGATTGAGCGCTGGAGCTTGCATACTTTGTCAGCATTCTTAGGATCGACAAAACCTTCCGGCTGCATCATATACAGTTCTTCCTTAAGGAAGCCATTAAGGAATGCCGTTTTGACGTCCATCTGCCATATCTCATAATCATAGTATGCGGCAATTGCTAACATGATTCGGACGGACTTCAGCTTCGCTACGGGTGAGAAAGTCTCATCGTAGTCAACCCCTTGAACTTGTTGATAACCCTTAGCGACAAGTCGAGCCTTATAGATGGTCACATTACCATCCGCGTCTGTCTTCTTAAAGATCCATTTATTTTCTATGGTTCGCCGATCATCGGGCAAGTCAGTCAAAGTCCATACTTCGTTTTCATACATGGATCCTATCTCGGATTTCATGGCTTCTAGCCATTTGTCGGAATCCGGGCCCGCCATCGCTTCTTCATAGTTCGAAGGTTCACCGTTGTCCAACAACATGATTTCTAGGACAGGGTTGCCGTACCACTCTGGTGCGGAACGTGTCCTTGTGGACCTATGAAGTTCAGCAGTAACTTGATCTGAAGCTTCAAGATCATCATCATTAACTTCCTCCCCTGTCGGTGTAGGCACCACAGGAACATCTTCCCGCGCTGCGCTACTTTCCGGTTCGGAAGGGGTGACTATCACCTCATCAAGTTCCACTTTCCTCCCACTTAATTCTTTCGAGAGAAACTCTTTCTCCAGAAAGGACCCGTTCTTGGCAACAAAGATCTTGCCTTCGGATCTGAGGTAGAAGGTATACCCAATGGTTTCCTTAGGGTATTCTATGAAGACGCATTTTTCCGACTTGGGTTCGAGCTTTTCAGGTTGAAGTTTCTTGACATAAGCATCGCATCCCCAAACTTTTAGAAACGACAGCTTAGGTTTCTTCCCAAACCATAATTCATACGGTGTCGTCTCAACGGATTTCGACGGGGCCCTATTTAAAGTGAATGTGGCGGTCTCTAAAGCATAGCCCCAAAATGAGAGCGGTAGATCGGTAAGAGACATCATAGATCGCACCATATCCAATAGAGTGCGATTACGACGTTCGGACACACCATTTCGCTGAGGTGTTCCAGGCGGCGTGAGTTGTGAAACGATTCCACATTTCTTTAAGTGCGTACCAAATTCGTGACTTAAATATTCTCCACCACGATCTGATCGTAAGAACTTTATTTTCCTGTCACGTTGATTCTCAACCTCACTCTGAAATTCCTTGAACTTTTCAAAAGTTTCAGACTTGTGTTTCATTAGGTAGACATACCCATATCTACTTAAGTCATCAGTGAGAGTGAGAACATAACGATATCCTCCGCGAGCCTCAACACTCATTGGACCGCACACATCGGTATGTATGATTTCCAATAAGTTGGTTGCTCGCTCCATTGTTCCGGAGAACGGAGTCTTGGTCATCTTACCCATGAGGCATGGTTCGCACGTGTCAAATGATTCGTAATCAAGAGACTCCAAAAGTCCACCTGCATGGATCTTCTTCATGCGTTTGACACCAATGTGACCAAGGCGGCAGTGCCACAAGTATGTGGGACTATCGTTATCAACTTTACATCTTTTGGTATTCACACTATGAATATGTGTAACATCACGTTCGAGATTCATCAAGAATAAACCATTGACCAGCGGGGCATGACCATAAAACATATCTCTCATATAAATAGAACAACCATTATTCTTGGATTTAAATGAGTAGCCATCTCGAATTAAACGAGATCCAGATACAATGTTCATGCTCAAAGCTGGTACTAAATAACAATTATTGAGGTTTAAAACTAATCCCGTAGGTAAATGCAGAGGTAGCGTGCCGACGGCGATCACATCGACCTTGGAACCATTCCCGACGTGCATCGTCACCTCGTCCTTCGCCAGTCTCCGCTTATTCCGCAGCTCCTGTTTTGAGTTACAAATATGAGCAACCGCACTGGTATCAAATACCCAGGAGCTACTACGAGTACTGGTAAGGTACACATCAATTACATGTATATCACATATATCTTTGGTGTTGCCGGGCTTCTTGTCCGCTAAGTATTTGGGGCAGTTCCGCTTCCAGTGACCACTTCCCTTGCAATAAAAGCACTCAGTTTCAGGTTTGGGTCCATTCTTTGACTTCTTTCCGGCAACTGGCTTACCAGGCGCGGCAACTCCCTTGCCGTCCTTCTTGAAGTTCTTCTTACCCTTGCCTTTCTTGAACTTAGTGGTTTTATTCACCATCAACACTTGATGTTCTTTTCTGATCTCCACCTCCGCTGATTTCAGCATTGAATATACCTCAGGAATGGTCTTTTCCATCCCCTGCATATTGAAGTTCATCACAAAGCTCTTATAGCTCGGTGGAAGCGACTGAAGGATTCTGTCAATGACCGCGTCATCCGGGAGATTAACTCCCAGCTGAGACAAGCGGTTGTGTAACCCAGACATTCTGAGTATGTGCTCACAAACAGAACTATTTTCCTCCATTTTACAGCTAAAGAACTTGTCGGAGACTGCATATCTCTCGACCCGGGCATGAGCTTGGAAAACCATTTTCAGCTCTTCGAACATCTCATATGCTTCATGCTTCTCAAAACGCTTTTGGAGCCCCGGTTCTAAGCTGTAAAGCATGCCGCACTGAACGAGGGAGTAATCATCAGCACGTGATTACCAAGCGTTCATAACGTCTTGGTTCTCTGGGATGGGTGCTTCACCTAGCGGTGCTTCTAGGACATAATTTTACTTGGCAGCTATGAGGATGATCCTCAGGTTCCGGACCCAGTCCGTATAGTTGCTGCCATCATCTTTCAGCTTGGTTTTCTCTAGGAACGCGTTGAAGTTGAGGACAACGTGGGCCATTTGATCTACAAGATATATTGTAAAGATTTTAGACTAAGTTCATGATAATTAAGTTCATATAATCAAATTATTCAATGAACGCCCACTCAGATAGACATCCCTCTAGTCATCTGAGTGAAACATGATCCGAGTTAACTAGGCCGTGTCCGATCATCACGTGAGACGGACTAGTCAAGATCGGTGAACATCTCCATGTTGATCATATCTTCTATACGACTCATGCTCGACCTTTCGGTCCTCCGTGTTTCGAGGCCATGTCTGTACATGCTAGGCTCGTCAAGTCAACCTAAGTGTATTGCGTGTGTTCCGAGGCCATGTCTGTACATGCTAGGCTCGTCAACACCCGTTGTATGCGAACGTTAGAATCTATCACACCCGATCATCACGTGGTGCTTCGAAACAACGAACCTTCGCAACGGTGCACAGTTAGGGGGAACACTTTCTTGAAATTATCATAAGGGATCATCTTACTTACTACCGTCGTTCTAAGCAAATAAGATGCAAAACATGGTAAACATCACATGCAATCAAATAGTGACATGATATGGCCAATATCATTTTGCTCCTTTGATCTCCATCTTCGGGGCACCATGATCATCTTCGTCACCGGCATGACACCATGATCTCCATCATTGTGTCTTCATGAAGTTGTCACGCCAATGATTACTTCTACTTCTATGGCTAACGCGTTTAGCAACAAAGTAAATTAATTTACATGGCGTTATTCAATGACACGCAGGTCATACAAAAAATAAAGACAACTCCTATGGCTCCTGCCGGTTGTCATACTCATCGACATGCAAGTCGTGATTCCTATTACAAGAATATGATCAATCTCATACATCACATATATCATTCATCACATCTTCTGGCCATATCACATCACAAGGCACATGCTGCAAAAACAAGTTAGACGTCCTCTAATTGTTGTTGCAAGTTTTTACGTGGCTTGTATAGGTTTCTAGCAAGAACGTTTCTTACCTACGTAAAACCACAACGTGATATGCCAATTTCTATTTACCCTTCATAAGGACCCTTTTCATCAAATCCGTTCCGACTAAAGTGGGAGAGACAGACACCCGCTAGCCACCTTATGCAACTAGTGCATGTCAGTCGGTGGAACCTGTCTCACGTAAGCGTACGTGTAAAGTCGGTCCGGGCCGCTTCATCCCACAATACCGCCGAAACAAGATAATACTAGTAGCGGCAAGAAGAATTGGCAACATCTACGCCCACAAATGCTTTGTGTTCTACTCGTGCATAGTAACTACGCATAGGCCTGGCTCATGATGCCACTGTTGGGGATTGTAGCAGAATTTTAAAATTTTCTACGCATCACCAAGATCCATCTATGGAGTATACTAGCAACGAGGGGAACGGAGTGCATCTACATACCCTTGTAGATCGCGAGCGGAAGCGTTCCAATGAACGGGGTTGATGGAGTCGTACTCGCCGTGATCCAAATCACCGATGACCGAGTGCCGAACGGACGGCACCTCCGCGTTTAACACACGTACGGAGCAGCGACGTCTCCTCCTTCTTGATCCAGCAAGGGGGAAGGAGAGGTTGATGAAGATCCAGCAGCACGACGGCGTGGTGGTGGATGTAGCGGGATCTCGGCAGGGCTTCGCCAAGCTTCTGCGAGAGGGAGAGGTGTTGCAGGGGGAGGGGGAGGCGCCAGGGGCTGTGGTACTTCTGCCCTCCCTCCCCCACTATATATAGGCCCCCTGGAGGGGGGGCGCCGGCCCTGGAACCCATCTACAAGGGGGGGCGGCGGCCAGGGGGAAACTTCCTCCCCCCCAAGTCAAGTGGGGCGCCCCCCACCCCTAGGGTTTCCAACCCTAGGCGCAAGGGGAGGCCCAAGGGGGGGCGCCCCAGCCCACTAGGGGCTGGTTCCCCTCCCACTTCAGCCCATGGGGCCCTCCGGGACAGGTGGCCCCACCCGGTGGACCCCCGGGACCCTTCCGGTGGTCCCGGTACAATACCGATAACCCCCGAAACTTTCCCGGTGACCGAAACTGGACTTCCTATATATAATTCTTCACCTCTGGACAATTACGGAACTCCTCGTGACGTCCGGGATCTCATCCGGGACTCCGAACAACTTTCGGGTTTCCGCATACTAATATCTCTACAACCCTAGCGTCACCGAACCTTAAGTGTGTAGACCCTACGGGTTCGGGAGACATGCAGACATGACCGAGACGCCTCTCCGGTCAATAACCAACAGCGGGATCTGGATACCCATGTTGGCTCCCACATGTTCCACGATGATCTCATCGGATGAACCACGATGTCGAGGATTCAATCAATCCCGTATACAATTCCCTTTGTCAATCGGTATGTTATTTGCCCGAGATTCGATCGTCGGTATCCGAATACCCTGTTCAATCTCGTTACCGGCAAGTCTCTTTACTCGTACCGTAATGCATGATCCCGTGGCTAACTCCTTAGTCACATTGAGCTCATTATGATGATGCATTACCGAGTGGGCCCAGAGATACTTCTCCGTCATATGGAGTGACAAATCCCAGTCTCGATCCGTGTCAACTCAACAGACACTTTCAGAGATACCCGTAGTGTACCTTTATAGTCACCCAGTTACATTGTGACGTTTGGCACACCCAAAGCACTCCTACGGTATCGTGGAGTTACACGATCTCATGGTCTAAGGAAAAGATACTTGACATTGGATAAGCTCTAGCAAATGAACTACACGATCTTTGAGCTATGCTTAGGATTGGGTCTTGTCCATCACATCATTCTCCTAATGATGTGATCCCGTTATCAATGACATCCAATGTCCATAGTCAGGAAACCACGACTATCTGTTGATCAACAAGCTAGTCAACTGGAGGCTTACTAGGGACACGTTGTGGTCTATGTATTCACACATGTATTACGATTTCCGGATAACACAATTATAGCATGAACAATAGACAATTATCATGAACAAAGAAATATAATAATAACCATTTATTATTGCCTCTAGGGCATATTTCCAACATTGGGCACGCGGTCGGATTCGCTATCTCGCGCGGTTTATTTGGGGCACCCGCTTCCGCGCGCGGCACACTCGAGCGCTCACGCTGCACTCTCTCTTCTCCGCCTCCTACGCCCCGCGCGCGTCGGCGCCGGCGAACTGCACCCCATGGACGCACGTGCCGGCTCCCCGCTCACCCCATCCTATAGCCATGACCCCTCCACCGCCGCCGCCGCCGCCGCAAACCCTAGCCTGGGTGGCGTTGGCCTCGCCTCCGTCGGAGCTCCTCCGACCATCGGCCTCGCGCGCGGCCTCTTCATGCCGTCATGTTCATTGCATTTTGAATGTTTCAACTTTATTTTGTGTTCAAAATGCCGTATATGCAATGCCCCGATGAGTCACGCGCGCTGCATTTTTTGCGCGCTGCTGGAGTCAGCGCTGCGCGCCGCGCCAAACCAGGCGATGAAGCAGTTTTTTGCGCGCGGCGCGTTCGGCGCCTGTTGGAGATGCTCTTAAGGAAGTTCCCTGCCGCAGTCGTAGCCCACTGTCGTCTCACCACCCGTGTGATCAAGAACGCCGACCAAAACCTCTCACGAACGCTGCTTTCCGAAGGGCCTCGTCGCCTCGCCAGTCGCTACCCTGGGCCTTCATCGCCAGATTTCAGTGTCCTCCGCCACGAAATGGAGCAATATAGACCACACCACTGTCCTTGGTGGGTGGGCTATCAAACCGTTCATTCTTCATGGAATTGTCGTAGAAGATAAAAAGGTGAGCCATGAGAACTAGTTGCTCGATAGAGTCAAAGGATGAACCTGATAGACATTTATTTTCCACGATATCATCTACACCATGAGGCCGCCACCGTCTGAAGCACACAAATCTAACAAAGAAGAAACATAGCTTCTCTCCTCTAGCTTGGATTAGTGAATGCTATATCTCAGATGTTGGGAGAAATTGCTCACGTCTTCATCACGTGTTTCGGCCTAAAAGCGACCGTTTTTCTTTTATGATTATTTTTATTTTTATTTTTTGCATTTATTTTTATTTTTTGTTTTATTAATATATATTATGATTTTAATATTTACATTATATTTTATTTGTGGGTAAATACATGAGTACTTCCTCCGTCTGAAATAAGTGTCGCTCGAACAGATGTCTAGATACATCTAGACATCTGTTTGAGCAACACTTATTTTTGGTACATCTAGACATCTGTTTGAGCGACACTTATTTTCGAACGAAGGAAGTATTTGTTTATGAGATGCACAAACACTTTGTTTTAAAGATATTTTAATTCAAAACATAAACATCTCTTTAAGGGCTCCATTGGTTCAAAGGGATTGCCTGGGATTTTAGATGCATCCTAAGGAAATTTTTCTACATTCGCATTATTAGGATCCTTAGGAAAAAATGTAAGTATTATTTTGCACTCTATTTTGAACGAAAATTTCCACCTACTCAAACTCTTGGTGCAATTTTTCTTTCCGTGCCATCACACGCTATTGATCCAAACTTTTGTGGTTTACAAATCTTATAGGATTCAAGAGGACATGCTACTTGAATTATATTTATTTTTCATATTTTTGCGTTTTCGGAATCCTATGAACCACTCCCTCCATTCAAAAATATTACCTCTCTCCCAAATTATTTGTCTTGATTTTTCTAGATACGGATGAATCTAACACTGAAATATGTCTAGATACAGGGCTCATGGTATCGCATCTGAGAGGCGAGCAACAAGCGATCAGATTTTCATGCCTCGTCACGCCTATTGTTCTCCCGTTCTTTCTCCATGACCTCGCCTGTAACATCCCAAATTTTTAGATTTGGAATGTTAATAGGTCATTGTTTTTGCCATCGTGATTTTTATGCTTATTTAAATTTTCTGAATATTTAAAGTGTTTTCCAACTCAAGGCAATATATTTAGAGTGGAGACAATATGACTTCTCTCCTATTAATTATATTTGGAAAACACTAAGAATATATTCTGGTGTCTACCTAAATTATTTCGTCTTTATAGAAACTCAAATTTATTTTTATAGTTGTATTATAATGCTCTTTATGTGCTTTTGTTGCATAAAATTATTTTCCAAAAATGCATTTGTGTTGTTAAAAATGTTCACTATTTTATAAAGTAGCAGTAATGCTTTCTGTGTTCTGGTACTTTGTTTTTAGATTTTATTTAGATATATTTTACTTCCTGTAGTAATAGTTGTTGTAGAAAAAAAAATTAAATCGGGCACTGTGGGGCCCAACTTCTTTTGCTTGCCCACGCGCGCTAAGCAGCAGCCGCTAGCAGGCCGGCGGCCCATTGTCGATCCAAATCCTCGCCGATTCGGCCAAGTCTTTGCCTCTAGGCCACGGAATCCACTCTATAAATATTCCCCATCTTCTTCTCTGCCGATTTTTGGCAAAATTTTGTCTTCCCATGCCTGTTTCGCCCGGATCCGATCTCGCCGGAGTTCGCTGCTGCAGGAGCATCTCGCCGGTCGATTCTGTTGCCTCTGAAGGTTCCCAGCACCTTCCTTATCCTCTGTCCTCTTCGACATGATTTGCTCTAGCTCCTTCACCCTCTATCTCGCGCACATACGCGTCCATACGAGTGCAGGGACCTCGACCAGAAGTTTCTCGCCGCCATCGTCGCTACAGCCGCACGGTGCCATCACGGGAGCAAGCCACGGTCATCTTCGAGGAGGTTTTCTAGTTCACCATCGCCTGGAGCACCTCGTTCCTTCGTCCTCGAGCTCAGGAGGTTTCCCCAAAGACCGCACGCTCCAAGTCAGAGCCACCCGAGCCCTTCTTCCTCAACTTCGGCGGCCATCGAGCCCTGTCTCTCCGATTGCCCGGAGTGTGAAGAGGATCAGAATTAATATTTAGAGTACTTCAACATCGTTCAAGGCAAATTTGCACTATTTTGCTTATCCTATATTCTGCTATGCAAGTGTGGTTTTATGCTATGAATGCTTGGCCTGGCCGTGTTGTCATGTTTTGGTATTGATTGTATTATGTGTTGGTGTGATCAACTTGCTATGGTAGACGTGGGCATGTGTCGAGTGATGATGCATGGAAGTGGTGAGCGCTTATAACTGTAGGCTCGGAACTTTTACTCAGGTGAATGCGTCACTGGCTGAGTGCTCTATTGTCCCTAGAGAATGCGCCATGGCTGAGCGCACTTGAGTTGTCGGGGATTTTTCTCATGTGAATGCGTCACTGGCTGAGCGCTCTATTGTCCCTAGAGAATGCGCCAGGACCGAGCGCACTTGAGACATCTTGAAGATCTTTGTCATCTGTGTTGTGTGCACCTTGCCTATGTCGTGGAGGTAGGTGAAGGTAGTTTTACGCGAAACCAAACTTGAGTGTTTTGTTTGTCATGCTTTGCTTTGTGGATGTAGGTTTGCTATATCATATTGTGTAATTTGCCAATACATTCAATGTATTGACCCTTTGTGGCTGCAACTTATCATGTTGCAGGATTTTCAGATGATCAGTGAGATAGAGTAGGGTCGCGAGTCTTCACTCAACATTTCGCCAGTGGGCATTGACGGGACTCATCATTTGTTAGGCTACATTTCCGCTGTTATTATTGAATAAAATTAGCTATGTGCTACTCAGTTTGTAATACCTTATGAATTCTGGATCATACGTTATAGTAAATGATGCACTTGTTATTTGATATTCATATGTACTGTGTGTGCTAGCGAGTCGATCCAGGGACTAGCACTGTAAGCACAGAGACATCGAATCTTATCAGGTTCGGGTCGTTACAGATGGTATCAGAGCAGTGTGTTGACTGTAGATCGTGACCCTAGAAAATGGATTAGAGAAGCCATAGGAGTGAAAAACTTGCTTTCCAACTTTCTCTCTACTTGTTAGTCCTCACTCTCATACTCATATCTTTACTTTTCAAATATAGACGACCCCTGGA
The DNA here is from genome assembly GCF_018294505.1 of Triticum aestivum. Lineage (NCBI taxonomy): Eukaryota > Viridiplantae > Streptophyta > Magnoliopsida > Poales > Poaceae > Triticum > Triticum aestivum. The sequence goes on from NC_057811.1 coordinate 57,692,824, forward strand.
ATTATATTAGTGTTATTTAAGGAGTTTAGTTGGCAGACCACCATTCGTAAGTTGTGTTTGATAAATGATTTGCGGTAGTATGATGAGATCATATCTCTTGTGGATATGACCTTACCTGTAGGTTTTGCTTGTGTTGTGTGATATGTTATATGTTTGGTTGGTCATTGCTTTCTGTGTTGTCATATTTCGTGGATTGTTTGTATTATGCAATTGGGTGCTTTGATTGATCATATGTGCTCTTTTGATGTGATTACTTTAGGATAGTTTTGGTGACTTGTGTGAATTGTGTGAATTTAGTGTTTGTTTTTGTAGTTGTTGGAGTTTTAGTTGCTAGCATGAGCATATGGGTAGTGTTTTTTCCCTTAGACCTATTTCTGTCTATATCTCACCCCTGCTTACCCATCAGATGCCGCTGAGGCGTAACTCTAGAGGCAGTGGTACAAGAGACAACAACAACAATGACATACCGCCATACATGCAGCAGTTGCTTCAGGGACAGACTCAGTTGATCCAGTTACTTGTTCAGAACCAGAACAACAACAACAACAACAACAACAACAACAACAATCCACCACCACCCCCAGTTGATGCCCTTACTCGTTTCTTGAGGTTGAATCCTCAGAGGTTTTCTAGCACCCCTGAACCTATTGTGGCTGATGATTGGCTGCACTCAGTTAATAGGAATTTGGACACAATTGGTTGCACTGATGCAGAGAGAGTGCGGTTTGCCTCACATTTGTTAGAAGGACCAGCCGCAGCATGGTGGGACAACTACTTGGTCACTTATCCTATTGCTACTATCACTTGGGAATAGTTTCAGGCAGGTTTTCGTGCCGCACATGTGTCTGCTGGTGTTATGAGTCTGAAGAAGGAGTTTCGTAGCTTGCGTCAGGGAGGTCGTACTGTGAATGCATATGTGGAGGAATTTAATAATCTTGCACGCTATGCCCCTAACGATGTTAACACTGATGCAGCTAGACAAGAAAAGTTTCTTGAAGGTCTGGATGATCAGTTGAGTGTTTAGTTGACAGTGGCAACATTCAATAATTGTCAGGAGCTTATTGATAAAGCTATTGTACTTGAAGGAATGTTTCAAGAAGTGGAGAACCGCAAGAGGAAGGCAAGTGACATAGAGTTCAACTCTGGAGGACAACGGAAGCAGCGTAATTCGTCAGCATCTTCTGAGTACTATGATTCTGAAGTGGGCGTGTATAATGGTCATAACCATCATAACCACAATGCACATAATCATCACAACGACAATGGGTGCAACCACAATGGTCATAGGGATGGCAACAACAAGCATGACCTATCGATGCCCACCAAGAAGGATATCAGTTAGTTACTTTGTTATAGGTGCAGGGACCTAGGGCATTATTCAAACAACTGTCCTCTGTTAAAGAACATCAATTATGAGAGTGGGAGTTCCGGAGAGGACACGCCTGATCACGTTGAAAGGGGACATGTGAACCACACAAGGGTGAGAAGAGCCAATAAGGCACCAGTCTTCGGTAAGGTTTTAATCAAGTTCAAGTATTATGACCGTTCTTTCAGTATTGGTGCATCATATTTAGTCATGTCAAGGGAGTTTTGGAAATATGCAATGAGTAAGCCTCGAAACTTTGGAATATGGATTATATCAAGTACCCATCTTTAAACTTTTCTAGCCTCTTCGAATCTCGAGGACGAGATTCATTTTAAGGGTGGTAGATTTGTAACATCCCAAATTTTTAGATTTGGAATGTTAATAGGTCATTGTTTTTGCCATCGTGATTTCTATGCTTATTTAAATTTTCTGAATATTTAAAGTGTTTTCCAACTCAATGCAATATATTTGGAGTGGAGATAATATGACTTCTCCCCTATTAATTATATTTGGAAAACACTAAGAATATATTCTGGTGTCTACCTAAATTATTTCGTCTTGATAGAAACTAAAATTTATTTTTATAGTTGTATTATAATGCTCTTTATGTGCTTTTGTTGCATAAAATTATTTTCCAAAAATGCATTTGTGTTGTTAAAAGTGTTCACTATTTTATAAAGTAGCAGTAATGTTTTCTTTGTTTTGGTACTTTGTTTTTAGATTTTATTTAGATATATTTTACTTCCTGTAGTAATAGTTGTTGTAGAAAAAAAGAAATCGGGCACTGTGGGGCCCAACTTCTTTTGCTCGCCTGCGCGCGCTAAGCAGGAGCCGCTAGCAGGCCGGCGGCCCATTTCTACAGGCCTCAACCCACCCGCAGTCTTTCCTTTTCCTTTTCCTTTTGTTTTTGTTTTTTTGTTTGTTTTTCCTTTCTCCTCCTAGTGCCGCTGACGGGCGAGTCCCAGGCACCGTCTCCTTCCTCTGGACGGACTCCCGTACGCGCACGAGAGCTCCTCTGTTCCCGATCCAACTCCTCGCCGATTCGGCCAAGTCTTTGCCTCTAGGCCACGGAATCCACTCTATAAATTTTCCCCATCTTCTTCTCTGCCGATTTTTGGAAAAATTTTGTCTTCCCATGCCTGTTTCGCCCGGATCTGATCTCGCCGGAGTTCGCCGCTGCAGGAGCATCTCGCCGGTCGATTCTGTTGCCTCTGAAGGTTCCCAGCACCTTCCTTATCCTCTGTCCTCTTCGACATGATTTGCTCTAGCTCCTTAACCCTCTATCTTGCGCACATACGCGTCCATACGAGTGAAGGGACCTCGACCAGAAGTTTCTCGCCGCCATCGCCGCTACAGCCGCACGGTGCCGTCACGGGAGCAAGCCACGGTCATCCCCGAGGAGGTTTTCTAGTTCACCATCGCTTGGAGCACCTCGTTCCTTCGTCCTCGAGCTCAGGAGGTTTCCCCAGAGACCGCACGCTCCAAGTCAGAGCCGCCCGAGCCCTTCTTCCTCAACTTCGGCGGCCATCGAGCCCTGTCTCTCCGATTTCCCGGAGTGTGAAGAGGATGAGAATTAATCTTTAGAGTACTTCAACATCGTTCAAGGCAAGTTTGCACTATTTTGCTTATCCTATATTCTGCTATGCAAGTGTGGTTTTATGCTATGATATATGTTTGGCCTGGCCGTGTTGTCATGTTTTGGTATCGATTGTATTATGTGTTGGTGTGATCAACATGCTATGGTAGACGTGGGCATGTGTCGAGTGATGATGCATGGAAGTGGTGAACGCTTATAGCTGTAGGCTCGGGACTTTTACTCAGGTGAATGCGTCACTGGCTGAGCGCTCTATTGTCCCTAGAGAATGCGCCATGGCTGAGCGCACTTGAGTTGTCGGGGCTTTTTCTCATGTGAATGCGTCACTGGCTGAGCGCTCTATTGTTCCTAGAGAATGCGCCAGGACTGAGCGCACTTGAGACATCTTGAAGATCTTTGTCATCTGTGTTGTGTGCACCTTGCCTATGTAGTGGAGGTAGGTGAAGGTAGTTTTACGCGAAACCAAACTTGAGTGTTTTGTTTGTCATGCTTTGCTTTGTGGATGTAGGTTTGCTATATCATATTGTGTAATTTGCCAATACATTCAATGTATTGACCCTTTGTGGCTGCAACTTATCATGTTGCAGGATTTTCAGATGATCAGTGAGATACAGTAGGGTCGCGAGTCTTCACTCAACATTTCGCCAGTGGGCATTGACGGGACTCATCATTTGTTAGGCTACATTTCCGCTGTTATTATTGAATAAAGCTAGCTATGTGCTACTCAGTTTGTAATACCTTATGAATTCTGGATCATACATTATAGTAAATGATGCACTTGTTATTTGATATTCATATGTATTGTGTGTGCTAGCGAGTCGATCCAGGGACTAGCACTGTAAGCACAGAGACATCGAATCTTATCAGGTTCGGGTCGTTACATCGCCCTAGATTAAATTTCCGGAGACTAAGGTCCTCGATAGCAGACGTACTAGAAATCCTCATAGACCTCTACGCCATGGGAATGTATCCGGTTGAAAGTACATGTAAGTCCCCATGTGTGGTTTTGGTAATTAAATGACAATCCTTATGGACTAATGTTTACATTGAGATATACATTTGAAGGTTAGTCCCATTGGAAAATGATTGAAGAATATTGGAAGACAACTCCTTTGAAGCAAAAATTACATCGAGATTATCAAAATGGAGTTTATTGGACTATCGGAAGGATTACCTGCTTAGGGCTATGGTTTGAGCCACAATGGATCAAGATCCTAAAAGGATGATTTGAATGATGAATTCTAGGATATGATCATAATGGACTCATGTGTTGAGTCATGATTGATCAAGTATTTAAGCAAGCTATTTAAGTGAAGAATTCAATATACCCTTCAAGTTGTCAAGATTAAATAGGGAGTAGAGATATCGGTTGACCAAGAGGAAGCTCAAAGATCGAACACTAAATGGTCAACACACGAGCGCAAACGATGCACCACATAGGATCTTGTGGTGATTCTCATGGGCTCGCATCGAGAGAGAGATTTTAAGTATCCATGAGTGGATGGCATCAAGTGTTGATGATCATGGTTGACAAGGGCAAGTTCAAGATAACCATCCCGAAGGATTACATGCTTGAAGCTTGTGGATGATCACATGACGGACACGTGAAGATGAATATAAAGCAAAGCTTCCCACATTGTGTATGGGGGAGCTATTTGAAGACTTCACCAATGTCTTGCCTTCAACTTGAGCCAAGAAGAAACATCAACATCAAGCTCAAGTGAAAGGCTCGAGTCAAAGGAATTAGTTCCTTTGACGTTAGTGTTGTGGAGTGATGACCACCGAAGAAACATATACACTCAAGAATGGATTCTCGATAGCTATGTTGTCGGAGTAAATGGCCACGGGTAGCCTAACCGACTGCCCCTGGCTCTTCCAAAAAATTATCAGGCCTTTGGGCCTTCGAGCACTCCAAGCATTGGACCATCTTCCCTGGCCGGCTACCTCTGAAGCCAGCTCACGGAAGGTGACCCAGCCTCAACAACCTCCCCCCAGGATAACCACGGGGCGACCGACTCCAGGAAGTCGGCCGTAAAGGATGCCGACTCCCCAGAAGCCGGCCTCGAAGAGCGCCGACTCCAAGAAGCCGGCCAAGACCGCAACCACCAAAACTTCGCCACATAACGGCGACAAGACGGGGTGTGGCCATAGTGCGGCCCACTACCCCCGAAACCCGAGGCAGGCATGGCCACAGGACGCTGTACGGGATGGCCATCTCCCGTCCGGCTCGGCACTGTAGCCATGCTAGCCTCGACGTCACCCACGGCAGACGCCAGTACGGCCCACGGGCGGCGGGCCCCTTCAGCCAGAGAGAGGCGCGAAGGCGGCCCGGCCTCCCCCAGTCGGCCAAGGGCGCATCTGGCCCCCAGAAGCCGGCTACCCCCTCCCTCGAAGCATGTGCCACATTAAGGAGACAAGACGAGGTAAGGCTACAGTGAGAGCCCTCGAGGCGGCCCACTGTAGCCATGCTTACCTCAACGAAGCCCTCGTCATCAGGGGCGAGGCTACAGTAAGCAGCCGCCGACAAGATCCTAGGCGGTGGGGCCGGCCTGTCGACCAAGAGGCCGGCAGCCGGCGGGACCCACCAGTCGGCGGGCCCCAACAGCCGGCGGAGAAGTCGGCGAGCATAGACACTGACGGCTGGGACCAGTGCCTAGCCGGATTACAATTGTACCCCCGGGGGGTAGGCCTATATAAACCCCCCGGGGCACCCATGCAAAGGGTTGGCTTCTGAGCACAGCACACACACAATAGAGAGAGAGGAGCAAGAGCTAGCCTTGTTCTTCTTCTCCCTTGAACCCAACAGCTCTAGGAGCGATTGTAGCTACTTTTGCTGATCTAGTGATCATGCGGAGACCCCGCAGAGCAGGACTAGGGGTGTTATGTCCTCGGAGAGCCCCGAACCTGGGTAAGATCCGCCGGCGTGCATGTCTTCGCCTCATCCCGTTTCCACGCACCGACGACGTCTTATTGGCACCCACAATGATAAGCCACCCGTTGGCATATGTCGCACCTACCACCCGACATATGTAGTGTAGCACTTGATTCTTGAGTTATAGGGATCCCACACTATTAAGAGGGGATCAAAGGGGTTCGTGATGGATTTGCTCAAGTCAACTTCTTCTATACACAATTCCACTCCTATCCTATATACCAAAGTAAATCCTAAGCCAAATAGGTTACCCAAATATATGATCAAACCTTTTCATATTTGGCATCCTACATTTTGGTTGATCTTGGGTGGTTCTCTATGTGAGTGCCTGGGTTTTTTCCATAGCTTCAAAACGAGCCCAAGATCATCAAAATCGGAGTCCGGATGTAAAAGTTATGCATGTTTTAGTTTCGGGTCTCCTGCTATTTTTTGTTAGCCGGATCATCCGAGTTCCCTCCCGGATCATCCGGGTTTCTCGACAAAATCATCGCAGAAACTTATTCTGCTAGCCGGATCATCCGGATACCCACCCGGATCATCCGGGCATCGCCCGGATCATCCGGCTACGTCCCCAGACATCCGGGTTTCCGCTTCACCACATTGTATATTGACCTTCCCAGACATTCGGACATTGCCCGGATCAACCGGGTGTGCATCCAGATCATCCGGGCAGGTCAACAATTGCGGGAAACGGCTCTATTTTCTTGCGGGTACAAATATCCCTCTCCCACTCATGGAGAGGGTTGACCACTCCGTCTAAAATCGCTCCAAGAACACAAGTGGCTCCCTCTCACTTCTCCTACACAAAATCTTAGATCCCGGAGAGATTAGTGAGTGTTCTTGAGAGTTGTTCCAATCAAAAGATAGATTTTCTCCCTCTCCCTCTTGTGACCAAAGTAATTCGTGATTTGAGCAAGTCTTGAGCATTTCCCCCTTTGACCTCTCCGTCCCCATGCCGGCCGATGCCGACGCCGAGACCCTGGAGGCACGCCGCCTCGCCCTCATCGCGGAAGGCCAGAAGATAGCCTCCATGAGACGCCTCACCGAGGCCCACCAGCGCGAAGTCGACCGCGCCGCCTTCGGTACGCCGCCGCCTAGCGGGCTGAGCCGAGCCGGCTTCGTCCAGAAGCGCGGCGCGGCCGTCGCCAGCATGCTGGGGGCAGATCGCCCCGTCTATGCCACCCCGCTCGAGAATCTGCGAGCCGCTCAGGCGGCCGCAGAAGAGCTCAATGGGCTGGGAGCCGATGAGCTCCTCTACATGACAAGATGGATCCAGCAGCTGATCGACGCGGCCGCAGAACGACACGAAGCCGGCGCCCGTGCTGATAGTCATCCCCCGCGCCGGGAGCACGCCGCGACGCCCCGCTCGCCGACTGCGAGCGGCGCCCGCCAGAAGAAAGACAAGGAGCCGGCTGCCAGCCGCAGCCGGACTCGCATCACCATCGAGCGCGACGCGGAAGGCTGCCCTCGAGCGGTGGAACGCCAAGGAGATTTGCCTCCTCCCCCGCCTCGAAGAGAAAGACGTCTCACCCCGCCGCCTATCACGCACCCGACTCTTGGCGACCGACTCGGCCGCCGAGAAGGAGTTGGCGAGAACGACGCCCGCCACCGGATCGACCGCCTTGCTCGATCCTTGGCGTTAGAAGAAGAAGACGATGTCGGCCCGCCATGTTTTGGCCCCCGCATCCGCGACGAGCCCTTCCCCAAAGGGGTCTCGCTCCCTAGAGACACGCCCAAGTACAACGGCTCAGTGAAGCCGGAGGATTGGCTCATCGACTACTCCACGGCTGTCAGCATAGCCAACGGCAATCGGCGCGTCGCCATGAAGTACGTCCCCCTCATGCTGCAAGGCACGGCGCGCACATGGCTCAACAGCCTCAAGCCCTACAGCATCAACAGTTGGCTGGACTTCACAGAAGTCTTCGTCTGCAACTTCACCAGCACCTACAAGCGGCCTCCCAAGCCTCGCCAGCTCTCCCTCTGCGTCCAAGGGCCCAACGAGTCCACCCGCGATTACCTCACGCGGTGGGCCGAGCTCCGCAACTCCTGCGAGGGGGTGCACGAGGTTCGGGCCATCGAGTACTTCACCGCCGGGTGCCGAGAGGGCACCCTCCTCAAGCACCGACTCCTCTGCGACGAGCCGGCTACCCTCGACGAGTTGCTGGTCATAGCGGACAAGTACGCCACGGCCGACTCCTCGATGAAGACCGAGCTTCGAGTAGACGCCTCGGGAAAGGTGATTGCTCCGGCTCCCAAGACGCCGGCTGGCGACCCTAACCGGCGCCCCTACCAGAACGATCACAAACGCAAGGCCCCCATGCCGACTTCCACCAGTCGGCAGGTGGCCACAGTTGAAGATGAGCAGCCCGAAGAGCGGCCCGCTCCCAAGAAGAAGGGTGGCAGGCCGGCTTGGCAGCCGGCTTTCTCTTACGAGCAGGCTCTTGACGCCCCCTGCAAGTTCCACAGCGGCGCGAAGCCATCTAACCACATGACCCAAAAATGCCACCGGCTCACGCGAATCACCAAGGGCGAGGGGTTGTTACCGCCTCCGCCTCCCGGTCCGCCGCCTCCAGCCCCCCAGCAGCCGGCGGCTCGGCCGGCGGTCGGCGCCATCCAAGACGAATTCCCTGAAGAGCACGCCGCCTACGTCGTCTTCACCAGTCAAGCCGACGACAAGCGCAGTCGGCGCCGACAGCATCAAGAAGTTAATGCAGTCGCCTCTAGCGCCCCCGAGTTCATGCACTGGTCAGAGAAGCCAATCAGCTGGAGCCAGGCCGACCACCCAGAGGTGATGCCATCCCCTGGCTCCTATGCAATGGTCTTGGATGTCACCCTCGCAACGGAGAGGCGAGCTGCCCGATTCTCCCACGTCCTGATAGACGGCGGAAGCAGTATCAACATACTGTACCGTGATACCATGGAGAAGCTGAACATCAAGGCGAAGCAGCTTATGCCGAGCCGCACCGTCTTCCATGGTATCGTCCTCGGCTTGTCTTGCTCCCCAATCGGCAAGATTAAAATGGATGTTCTCTTCGGAGACAAAGATCATTTTGGCCGAGAAGCGATCTGGTTCGAGGTAGTGGATTTGGAGAGCCCCTATCATGCTCTGCTTGGCCGACCTGCTCTGGCCAAGTTCATGGCTGTGCCCCACTACGCCTACCTGAAGATGAAGATGCCGAGCTCAAAGGGGATCATCACGGTAGCCGGCGATTACAAGAAATCCATCGAGTGTGCCATGGCCAGCAGCCGGCTGGCCGAGTCCCTCGTGGTGGCAGAAGAGAAGAAAATGCTGGAGCGGGTTGTAGCCATGGCCGGCAAGCAGCCGGCCTTGTCCCCCAACCCCAAAGATTGTGATGCGCAGGGCTCCTTCCAGCCTGCCAAAGAGACGAAGAAGATACCTCTGGACCCGGAGAACCCGGAGAGGTTCACTGTCATTGGGACGAACTTGGACAGTAAATAGGAAGGCGAGCTCGTCGACTTCCTCTGTGAGAATCGAGACATTTTTGCATGGTCCCCAAAGGACATGCCGGGTGTCCCGAAGGATTTCGCCGAGCACAAATTACATGTCTAAGCTGATGCGAAGCCGGTCAAGCAACCCCTCCGCCGGCTGTCAGAAGAGAAGCAAAGAATCGTGGGAGAAGAGATAGCCCGGCTCCTTACCGCTGGCTTTATCATGGAAGTGTTCTTTCCAGAGTGGCTTGCCAACCCAGTTCTGGTTCTGAAGAAGAATAACAAGTGGCGTATGTGTATAGACTACACCAGCCTGAACAAGGCCTGCCCCAAGGATCCGTTTTCTCTGCCACGGATTGACCAAGTGATAGACTCCACAGCCGGATGCGAGCTGTTGAGTTTTTTGGACGCCTATTCAGGGTACCATCAGATCAAGTTGGACCCAGCTGACCACCTGAAGACTGCCTTCATCACATCCTTTGGAGCTTTCTGCTACCTGACTATGACATTCGGCTTGAGGAATGCCGGTGCCACTTTTCAGCGTTGCATGCAGAAATGTCTCTTGAAACAACTCGGCAGAAATGCCCACGTCTATGTAGACGACATTGTGGTGAAGACAGAGAAGCGCGGTACCCTGCTGGAAGATCTCAGAGAAACATTCGCCAACTTGCGCCGATTCCAAATCAAGCTCAATCCCGAGAAGTGCGTGTTCGGAGTGCCTGCCGGCCAGCTGCTAGGCTTCCTGGTCTCCGAACGCGGCATTGAGTGCAACCCCGTCAAGATCAAGGCCATCGAGAGGATGGAGATTCCCACCAAACTGCGAGATGTGCAGAAGTCCACCGGCTGCTTGGCCTCCCTGAATCGTTTTATCAGCCGACTAGGAGAGAAGGCTCTCCCCCTGTACCGACTCATGAAGAAGTCCACTCACTTCGAGTGGAACGACCAAGCCGACCAAGCCTTCCATGAGTTGAAGAAAATGCTGACCACTCCGCCTGTCCTGGCAGCGCTGACCGAAAAGGACCCCATGCTCCTCTACATCGCTGCGACTAGCCGAGTAGTAAGTACTGTTGTTGTGGTCCAGCGCCCGGAAGAAGGCCGAGCCCAGCTAGTCCAGAGGCCAGTGTACTACCTAAGCGAAGTGCTATCCAGCTCAAAGCAGAACTACCCGCACTACCAGAAGATGTGCTATGGGGTCCAGCAGTCGTCTGGCGACTGGGACGCCAAGGACGTGAACATGGCAAGCTATCGATTCCTCGTCCAACAGATCAGCGGATACTTCGAAGGGTGCGAGTTCCTTCACGTGCCAAGGGCCGACAACGACCAAGAAGATGCCCTAGCACGGATCGGCTCCACCCGACAAGCCATACCGACTGGCGTCTCCCTCCAGCGCCTCCTCAAGCCGTCTCCAGAGTCGGACTCTATCTTCGTACCGCCTGCGCCAGATGCAGCCGGATCCGACTGGAGGAACCCCGCAGGCGGCACGGGGACTTCGACAACTGGACCGGGGACTGCCGTAGTCGCACCCGGCCCGGGGACTTCAGAACCCGGCCCGGGGACTGCAGCAGTCGGCCCGGGGACTGCAACGACACAAGAAGCGGTGGCCGACTCCAATTCCACGCTACCCAACCCACCCACCCGAGTCATGGTGGATATATTAACAGAAGAAGAAGTCACAGCTCCATCATGGGCCCAGCCCATCCTCAAGTTCCTAGTCAGCAGAGAGCTGCCGGCTGATGAGATCTCAGCGAGACTAGTGCAATGACGAGCCGCAGCATATGCAATAATCAACAGAGAGCTTGTGAAGCGCAGCGTCACTGGAGTCTTCCAGCGTTGTGTCGAGCCAGAAAAAGGAGTGGCAATCCTCAAAGATATCCACCAAGGCGAATGCGGCCACCACGCAGCCTCAAGATCACTTGTGGCCAAGGCTTTCTGCCATGGTTTCTTTTGGCCGACTGCCTTGGAAGATGCTAAAGAGATAGTCAAGAGCTGCAGAGGATGCCAAGTTTTTAGTTCCAAGCAACACCTACCGGCTTCTGCACTCAAGACCATTCCCCTCACTTGGCCTTTCGTTGTCTGGGGACTGGACATGGTGGGCCCTTTCAAGACAGCCCGCGGCGGCTTGACGCATCTACTTGTCGCTGTGGACAAGTTCACAAAGTGGATCGAAGCAAAGCCGATCAAGAAGCTGAACGGGCCGACTGCCGTGACATTCATCACTGACATCACTACTCGGTACGGCGTGCCGTACAACATCATCACCGACAACGGTACGAACTTCGCCAAAGGAGCACTGGCGCGTTTCTGCGCGACGCAAGGCATCCGACTGGACTTAGCGTCCGTTGCCCACCCGCAGTCAAACGGCCAGGTCGAGCGAGCAAATGGACTCATCCTCTCCAGCATCAAGCCCCGACTGGTTGTACCACTGGAGCGATCAGCCGGCTGCTGTCTCGATGAGCTGCCGGCTAACCTCTGGAGTCTGCACACTACACCCAACAAGTCAACCGGCTTCACTCCATTCTTCCTCGTGTATGGTGCCGAGGCTGTCATCCCAACAGACATCGAGTTCGACTTGCCTCGGGTCACCATGTACACGGAGGCGGAGGCCAAGGAAGCAAGAGAAGACGGCGTCGACCTACTGGAAGAAGGCCGGCTGTTAGCACTCAGCCGGTCCGCCATCTACTAGCAAGGGCTGCGCCGCTACCACAACCGCAAGGTCAAGCCAAGATCCTTCCAAGAGGGCGACCTTGTGCTACGGCTGATCCAGCGAACAGCCGGCCATCACAAGCTCTCGGCCCCTTGGGAAGGCCCCTTCGTCATCAGCAAGGCACTAGGCAACGACTCCTACTACCTGATCGACGCGCAAAAACCAAGAGCACGCAAGAGAGACGACTCCGGCAAGGAGTCGGAGCGACCATGGAACGCAAACCTCCTGCGAAGATTTTACAGTTGAAAGTAGTATGTATCATGCTACCCTTTTGTATTAACTACAAACCAACATGCCCCCCGAACAGTACTCGGGGACTGCCTTTTATTTATCTATGAATGACGAGTGTCATATCCATGAATGTATTATTACATTTGATTTCTTGTTCGGCACCGGGTTCGACTGGTCGGCCCGGGGACTGGCCGCCTTGAGCTATATTAAAAAGTTCTACCTGAAGTCAGACAAGTAGTGTGCCGGCTCCCGAGTCCTCTCTTGCTGAAAGTCGCAGCTCGAAGAACCGACTGTCCGACTAGCAAGAGGCAAGGCAGAAAGGATGCCCACACAAAAAACGGCTAAGGACCAACGAACTTATATAGCAAAAAGACGGCCTCCAACCACGCACTCCTCCAGCTATAGATTGCAGAGCAACTGTCTGACTGGGGAGGCGGCAACCAAGGGAGGGCGGCAAAGGAAACAGCAGGAGGATAAAAAGCAAAGTACGAGGAAAAGCCAAATGCATGCATAAGTTATATATACATATAAAAGCCCCCAACAGGCCGGCAATCGACATGGTTCGAATACACCCCCAGTGGGTGGAATTGTGCAGACTTAACAGAGTATTGTTCCAAAAGTGACAAGACAGGAAAACAAAAGATGGCAGACTAGACTAGGGCGCGGTGCGGGAGCCGAGCTGGTCAGTGGAGGCGGCCTCGCCGGCTGAAGGAGTGGCCGCCTATCGGGTCTCGGCTTGGTCACCACCAGTGGCAGGCGACGCACTCGCGCGTGACGTGGTGCTGGAGGCACGGTCAGGCTGAGGCTGGTCGGCTGCTCCACCAGCCGGCTCGGCGTCTTCACCTTCCTCCTCCTCCTCTTCGCCCTCGTCGCTGGAGTCGATCTCATCCGCCGAGTCTTCACCGCCTGCCGGGTTCAGCCCGAACCACTCCTCCGGCTGGGCGACACCGTTGTCATCTACCTCAGGGGCGAAGACACTGGTGTCGGTGTAGTCGGCGATCGCCGAAGCCCGCCGGATGATAGCCGGCCGCGCCGGCTCCAGCTCCGTGTCGGCTTGCTGCCGCCAGGTAGCCAGCTGATCCAGGCTCAAGCCGGGATACCAGGCCTTGACGAACTCCAGCGCCCGCCTGGCGCCGGACCGAGCCGCCGAGGCCTTCCAGGCTTCAAAGCGGCCGGCTGCCACCTCCAGCCAGTCGGTGGTCCGACTGGGGGTGCGAGGAACCACTTGGCCGGGCCAGAGGGCGGCCAGTACTTGCGCCCCGGCGCGCTGAAGATGGCGAAGCAGTCGATGAGCCGGCTGGAGACGGGCCTGGATCGCCAAGAGCTGCTCCTCCAGCGAACGACCGGCGGTTGGCGAAATCTCGAAGCCAGCCTGCCTTCGCGCTTGACGGCGGGCCTCGATGATATGGTTGGCGGCGGTAGAATAGCCAGGGAAGTGCTCTGTGCAAGAAAGAAGAGAAAACACCAAGTCAGAAAACGAGCCAAAAGCGGCAGATGGCTAGAAAGGACGAAGAAGTAGGCGGCTTACCGTCAACCAGATCCTCGATCTGACCATAGCCAGTGATCAGAGTTTGCCTCGCTTCAGCCCAGCCAGCCGCCTCCGTCTCGTACTCGGCCTAGAGGGCGGCTTCGCGGTCCTGCACCGCCTTCAGAGCCGCCTTGTGGCCCTCCTCTTGGTCGGCCAACTTCTTGGCCAGGCGGTCGCGTCCCTGCACCAAGGCGGCGAGCTCGGCAACCTTGGCACGGAGGGCAGTCTGAGACTCTCCCAGCTGTGCCCTCAAACTGGCGTTGGCCGCTGCAGAGACGGCAGAAAAAGAAGGAACAGTAAGAGGAAGTCGTCAAGGAAGATCCGACCCGACTGCTTAGCAGTCGGCCCGAATCTCGAGGACTACACCCAGTGGGTGCGCTGACGCGCCCCCACGTGAGATAAAGAACAAAGCACGTACCCCGGCTCTCAGTAAGGTCGGCGGTCTTCTGGGTCAGCTCCCGAGCCTGGGAGTTGAAGGCGGCTGCACGAAGATTGTGGTAGTCCTGCAAGATAGACAGAAGATCGAAGTAAGAACAAGAATAGCAAAGCCAAATCCACTAAGAAGTTCCAAGTCGCCTGCTCAGCAGCCGACTCGGAACTCGGGGACTACACCCAGTGGGTGCACTGACGCGCCCCCACGGAAGAAATCAAGATCAAGAAGAAGCAAGATAAGAAGACAAACCCGGATGGCCGCCCGCGTCGCAAGGAACTCGTCGGTATACTGCCTCAGCGCTGTAGCCTGGGCCTGGAGCCGGGTCCGGACGTCCTGCGCGGCCACGTTCATCACGGCCGTCCCTCCGCCCGGCGTCCACCCCGTGGTAGCGCTGGCCACCTCCACATCCTGGGCCGACAAGCTGGAGCCCGCGGCCGGCTGCGGCTCCGACGCGGCCTTCTGCGGCTCCAACGCAGCCTTCCCCGCGCGCCGGCTCGGCGGCATCCGGACCGCCTGCTTAGTCCTCGCGGCCGGCTCGCCCCCCGTCGACTGCGCAGGCGGCAGATCAGGCCGGCCGCCTTGAGCCGCCCCAGTCGGCGGGGTCGGCACCGGTACCCTCTCCAGGATGACGACGTCGTCGTCCCTCTCCAGCCCTGGCTGGTCGCCGCCGGCTCCTTCTGGCGAGGGCTCCGGGGCCCCAGGCGCTGCGACGCGCAGTGGGGTGACCAACAAGGCCCCCTCCGCCGCCGCCGCAGCTGCAGCCTCCGCTTGGGCCTTGGCTGCAGCGTCGGTGCGCGCTTTCGCCGCCTCCTCCTCCTGCGCCGCCTGGGTGGCGGCCGCCTTCCGTGCCTCCGCCTCCCGCGCCTCCCGCGCGTTCCGTTCTGTCGCCTCCTGAAGGTCGGCACGGGGGTCCACGCGGCGAGTGGTGCTCCCAGACCCCCTCAGCGACTCGACGACGGAGGCGGCAGCCGCCCGCTCAAGTGACAATGGAGCTCTGGTTGTTTGGAGAAAAAGACGAGGGTTCAGGAACCACCAGAGAAAAGAAAGAAAAATGAGTATACAAAAGAATTCGAACTTACGCCGACACAGTCTGTGGTTGCTTCACTGGCTTGCGGAAGCGAGCCGCCTTCACGGCCGCCTCCTCCCGCCTGGTCGCCGCCGCCCCGCCCCTGGGTTTCTTCGTCCGACTGCTGAACAAACCCTGGGCGGCACGACGCTTTTGCCTGCCGCCCCGAGCAGGCGGTGCAGCGGAGGAACCCGCGCCGCGTCCAGATGCCGGCCGGCGGCGCGGGACGACTTCAGTCTCATCATCGTCCGGCCAGTCGTCGAAGGTGACTCCATGCCCAGAGCCGCCTGCGTCGCCGCCGGCTTGGCCACCACCCGGCTCGGTGTGGTCGTCCATAGTGGCCGCCCCCAAGTCGGGGTCCTCCAGGTCGTGCTGCGTCCGGTCAGGGACGAATCGGCGCTCCGCATCCAACCCGCTGGCAGGCCGAAGAAGAGGACTCTGTCGAAGATAAGCCGACTAGTCAAAGTCAGCCAAAGGAACTCGGCGTCAAAGCTAAGAGAAAAAGAAGAGACAAGGAGAACATACCGTGGGCGGCGGATTGGCTCGGCTATATGGCTCCTTGCCGAACTGCCACTCTTCAGAGAGTTTGCAGTTCGCGAGGTAGTTCACCATATAGGCAACCTCCGCGTGCGGCATATCCTTGGTGCACATCCGGCTCGGATCGAGCTGGCCGCTCATCTGGCAGATTAGATGAGGGCGGCTCTGGAGCGGAAGTACCCGGCGCGTGACGAAGGCGGCCAGCAGGTCGGGCCCCGTCAAGCCCTCCGACTGGGTCATCGCTCGCACGCGGGCGACGGCTGTGGATCCAGCCGGCGTCAGAGTCACGGCCCGGTAGGACCACTGGGGCCGCCTGCCCTCCGGTGGGCCGGCTGCGTAAGCCGGCAGGTTGATGTAGTCGCCCTGCGGGGCGATGCTCCTGACGTAGAAATACGACTTTTGCCATAGCTTCACCGACTGGATCAGTGTGATGATGGGGAAGGGGTTGTCGGCAGCCACCCTCCGCCCCGTGATAAAGGCACCAGTCTGAGCCGGCACGCCCCGCGAGCACGTGCCGAGCTTGGACTGGAAGAACTCCCCCCAGAGCTCGAGGGTGGGGAGGACGCTGAGGTAGCCTTCGCACAGGGTGACGAAGGCAGACAGCAGCACCACCGCGTTCGGGGTGAGGTGGTGCGGCTGGAGCTGGTAGAACTCGAGCCAAGAGCGGAAGAAGGCGCTCACAGGCAGGCCGATTCCGCGCAAGAAATGCGAGCGGAAGACCACCCGCTCGCCCTCCCGCGGCTCCGGCGTAAGCTCCTTCGTCGGCGCGAGAGGGACATCCACCTTGTCCGCGCTGGGCAGCCGCCGCGTTTTGCGGAGGAATTCGATGTGATCTTCGTGGATGTTGGAGCCGTCCCAATCCCCGCCATATTGCTCCGTGGCGGGAGGCATGGTGAAAACGAGCGCGGCGGCGAGGCGCTGTTGCAAGAAACGGCAAGAGGAAGAAGATGGTGGAAGGGGGAGGAGCGTGCGAGAGCCTGCCGCTCTCCCTCTCTCCCTACTTATAGCTTCGCGAGGCGAAGCCGGGGAAGCCGGACGTGGGGCGAGACGTGGGATTAACTGCACCCACTGCGGCCAAAGAGGAGCATTGTGAAGGAAGTACCATTTTGGTGTATCCAAATGGAATGAAATTTTTACAGTGCGTTCATGTGCCCAAATGACTAGCCTCCACGAAAATTCAGCCCAATCCGACACTCTACATGTGTGCTACTTCATGATCTAGTTTCTGGACCAGATTGTGCAGTTGTTAAGCAACTATATTGAATCTTGGTCCAACTCCCTCCAAACTTCACAAGACTATTTTCCTTCCTACCATAAACCTTTGAGACATCTTGTTTTATCATCTAGCCATCTCTGTTCACCACAACATCTTGCCAAAGTTTGCTACAACAAACTTCAGATGAGGAATCCCATCAATCCAGAGATGCTTCTATTGAACCATCACTTCAGGCAGGACCCATTTGGGATGAACTACACGCTGGACATGGTTGGCCAAGCTGAGTCACCTTGCACGCATCCATGCACACGGTGACCACGCGGTCTAGCATGCCAGACACGCGCTCTGCTTCGTTTGGCGGTGCTCCGAGCGTCATTTAGCTCCGGTCCCTCCTCTACTCGTCGTTCTCGCGTGCCCCATCTTGTCCATGAGCTTCGTGGCATCCATGTCGTCGCCCTGGACCCCTCTCCCCCTCCTCTTTCCTCCCCGGCGCGCCACAGCAACCCCGGCCGTGGCACTGTGCCCGACCGGACTTCGCCCGCACCGTGTCTGCCCCTCCCTGCTCCTCGGCGCTCCTCTGGCTCCCTCACATCGTCATCCAAGCCTTCTCGCGAGAGCACGCATACGCGGACGCGCCAGAGCCGCGTCCACCCGTCCGCGACGGAGATCCAAGCACGGTGGGCTACCGCGGACAAGGCCGGGAAGAAGAACGATGGCGTTTGGCCTGCATGCCCCAATGCCAGCATGTGAGAAGTAGTTAGTGCGTGTGTCGCTCGTATGTTTGTATAATTAATTACGAGCATCTACCAGTACTACATACGTACTAGTTTTAGAGCAAACTACTAGTAGTACTTTAAGTTGGTACTATCTATTATTAATGTAGAATGTCGATAAGCGCATCCTTTGAGGGCTTTAAGTGTTGATTAGCATGTGTTCATTGAAATTTTGTAGCCGTACCCCGGCCCTAAATCCTCCCGAAACGTCCGCCCGCTGTCGGTGGCAAAACCGGTGGATCTCGGGTAGGAGGTCCCGAACTGTGCGTCTAAGGCGGATGGTAACAGGAGGCGGGGGACACGATGTTTACCCAGGTTCAGGCCCTCTCGATGGAGGTAATACCCTACTTCCTGCTTGATTGATCTTGATGATATGAGTATTACAAGAGTTGATCTACCACGAGATCGTAGAGGCTAAACCCTAGAAGCTAGGCTATGGTATGATTGTTGTTGTCCTACGGACTAAAACTCTCCGGTTTATATAGCCACCAGAGGGGGCTAGGGTTACACAGAGTCGGTTACAAAGGAGGAGATCTACATATCCGTATCGCCAAGCTTGCCTTCCACGCCAAGGAGATTCCCACCCGGACATGGGACAAAGTCTTCAATCTTGTATCATCATAGTTCAACAGTCTGGCCCAAGGATATAGTCCGGCTGTCCAAGGACCCCCTAATCCAGGACTCCCTCAGTAGCCCCTGAACCATGCTTCAATGACGATGAGTCCGGCGCGCAGATTGTCTTCGGCATTGCAAGGCGGGTTCTTCCTCCAAATACTCCATAGAAGATTTTGAACACAAGGATAGTGTCCGGCTCTGCAAAACAAGTTCCACATACCACCGTAGAGAGAATAATTTTTCCACAAATCTAATCTGCTGACACATTCTGCAGCATGACATCACACCACGGCCCGGTCATTATTCGAACCGTTTTTCACAACCAGCCACTGCACATATTGCGAGGCGGTTTTCTTGGCACGTCTTGTCGAAGCAGAGATCGTGTCCCCTTATCACGGGATTCTCATCAATACGGGTGTGGGTAACCCAACCGCGCCATCAATTACGGCGCTTGGGGAATAAGCAAGTTTACCTGGTAGGTGGGAAGGCGCATAGTTTCTTACGCCCTTATAAAGGGACAAGGATTCATCTTTTTAACCCACACCTTCTTCCTCCTTGCTCATCCATTCTTGCGCACTCGAGCTCCAGGACCCAAGTTCGCGTTTTTCTCCACAAACCACTCCAAGCATGTCCAGAGCGGGAGGCAAGTGGATGGTCTCCTCCGTTACGGAGGAGGACATCACAAAGCTACGGGGAGCCGGTTACCTGGCCGTGGATATCGCACACCGGCTGCCAGATGTGGGGAAGATCGTCCCTACTCCAGAACCCCATGAGAGGGTGGTATTTCTTACCCACTTCGTCTGTGGACTGGGATTTCACCTCCACCCGTTTGTCCGGGGGCTCATGTTCTACTACGGGCTGGACTTTCACGATCTGGCCCCCAATTTCAGCCTCAACATCTCGGCGTTTATCCTAGTGTGCGAGGCCTTCCTCCGCATCAAGCCCCACTTCGGCCTGTGGCTGAAGACCTTCAACGTTAAACCGAACGTGGTGGTCGGCCAGCAAGCGGAGTGCGGAGGCGCCATGGTGGGCAAGATGCCCAACGTCACCTGGCTCGAAGGCTCCTATGTGGAGACCGTAAAGGGGTGGCAATCAGGGTGGTTCTACATCACCGAGCCGCGCGACACCAACTGGGTGGCGACCCCCGAGTTTTGATCCGGAATCCCCATGCGGCTCACCTCCTGGAAAGAGAAGGGCTCATCCTGGGGTTCCTCGGTAGAGCTGACCGGACTCCAGACATGCGTCAAAAACATGATGAGCAAGAAAATCAAGCTCGTCAACGTGGTCCAAGTCATGCTCTTCCGCCGGATCCTCCCATGTCAAAGACGGGCATTCAATCTGTGGGAGTTCGACCCGGCCGAGCACCAGACGCTGCAAGAGCTCTTCGACACGACACACAAGGACGTCTGGAAGGTGCTGTCAAGGGCGCCGAGGTACCTCCTCCCCTTACCGAGGACCGCGGACTTAGCGCAAAGCGCCCTGCCAATCCGGTAAGTCTTTTATATCTCATAAGATGTTCTTTCCCCAGTATAACCACGCGCGGGATCTAAGCCTCCACGCCATTTAACAGGACTGGGTAGCGACAACGGAGCAGATCGATTGTCCGGCTCCCCTGCCCGAAGATCCAGTAGATGCTCTCCTAACGGAGATGCTGGTGCCGGCGCCTTATGAGGTGCCGGAGAAGAAGGCCAAGAAGAAGGCCACGGGGACCAGGAAGGGTCTCCGGCGCAAGGTTATATCGGACTCATCATCCGAAAACACCAAGGCGCACTCCTCGCACGAAAACAAGGAGGAGGAAGAGGAAAGTTCTCCCCCCATCCGGGGGGGACATAAAAAGGAAGGCCGCCCCATCAGGGGAGGCCGAAGGGTCCAAGAAGGGAAGGACCCTCCTCCCGGACTGCTCCACGACGGTCGCTTTCAGCGACGAGGAGTGGTTACCCAGGGACAAGCCCCTGGCGAAGTCGTGAGTATCCGAATACCATAATAAATCTTGGTATGTCTTATTGTACTGTTTCTTATCACGCCACACATGATTATGCAGTCCATCCCGAGCCCATATCGACGTGTCTTCGTCGGATGATTCTTTGGGCCCGTCAGATATGAACAGCAATTCACTCCCGACCGCTTCCTTCCCCCGCCCTACGGACGACGCCGAGGTGTTGTCTCAAAGGGAACTGAACCAAGGGGAGACAGTTCCGGAGGCGCCCCAAGGCAACATTCCAGGCGCTGGGCGCACGAGGGGCAAGACCCTTTGGGCCCTAACGCCGGGGGCAGCAAGGCTAGCCCCAAGCCGAATACGGCGCCGGAACCTCCAGTGTTTCCGGATTCTGTCAGGCAACCCCTCGCTAAGGGGGGCAAGCCATCTGTGCCAATGGCCTATGTCCATCCAGAGGCATCGAACAACTTGCTGGAAGTGCTTCGCGGCGCTTCCATTGACGAAGAGCACCGCACTATTATGAGTGCGGTAGTCAAGAAGGTTCAGTCCGTGAAGAGCGGACTGACTGAAGCCTGTGCCAGCCTCCTAACCGGCTTTGAGGTAAGTAATCAGATTGTAAGAAAATGTTACAGCATAGACAGTAGCCCCTGATGCTCTGTTTGGCGTTCACGAAAAAAGGCCGAATAGAGGATCAAATCACAATCGCAGGAGTCTAATCATAATGTGTCTATGTGAATAAGTAGGCTTCACTGCTGGCCACCGCCACTCGTACTGCGGAGGTCGCCACGCTGAAGCGGGACCTTGAGCGGTCCAAGGAAGAGCTCGGCCTTACCAAGAGCCAGCTCGAAGAGAACAAAGGTAAGTGATACCTCGTTTGAGTATTGTTAAAGAAAAATTTGGTTTTGGAATAATAGGATCATCATGAATTGTGCTAGGGGCCACGACCGAAGTGGCGGCCCTACAGAAGGCGCTATCCGAGGCCGAAGACAAAGCGGCCAAGGAGCGCATCGAGCGAGAGAAGTAAGAAGCCCGAGTAGGCGAGGTGCAGCAAGAGCTCCAGGCTCTCGTCAAGAAACACGAGTCCTTGGAGCTTGACTCTAGGACGCAAGGGTCCGAGCTTGCGAAGGCCCTCGAAAGTGCACAACATGCCAAGGCCGAAGCCCAAAAGGCCCTCCGGGAAATTGAGGCGGTTAAGAAGATAGCGGCGGGTAAGGCATTCATTATGCAAAGCAAGCATGTGAAGGAAACTTCCTTTTACTTACCCGAGTTCGAAGCTCTCCAGGAGCGTTCGCAGGTCTACCCCGCAGTGTGTCGGATGCTGCGGAGTTCTACCGGGCTGAGGAGGGGAGCTCGACGGAGAAGTTGTTCTGGTCTCAGTATACTGGGACCGAACACCCAATGCCCTTGAGCGACCAGTTGAAGCAATTGGTCGAGCTTCACAAGGCGGCCGAGCAGGCCATGAAGGGTCTTATAGTCCGGATGTGGCCTGGCGAGCCCTTGCCTGATAGCTACTTCGGTCTGGTGAGGCGGCTTGTGAATGCTTGCCCACGGTTTGAAGTCATAAAGCGGTTCGTCTGCATCGAGGGTGCGTGCAGGGCTTTTGCTCGGGCGAAGGTGCACTGGGCGAAGCTAGACGCCGAAAAGCTGGTGAAGGAGGGGCCGCCGGAGGGCAAGGAGCATCGCCGCCACCCCGAAAAGTATTATGACAGTCTCCTGAAGGGTGCTCGCCTTGTGGCGGAGGAATGTGCTAAGGATGTAATATTTGAATGAATGTACTCATGTGATCCTGTAATATGAAACGAGTTCATTTGCGCTATGCAACGGTTGTTAATTTAAAATATTACCTTCTGTGCGGCTGTTTATAAAATCTGAGAGTTGGCCAGTCGTCGGCTTCTTCCCTCATGTAACTAGTACCGAGGTGTTCGGGATAAACCTGAGCACTCTTTATCCCAATTTTGGGTCCTTCGAAGGAGGTGTTCAGCACAACGAACCAGGCAATCGGACTATAAAGCTTTATCACTCTCACTTAGCCATATAAGTCTACAAGTTTAAATTTTGGCGAAGCCCCTAGTATTCGGAAGGCCGAATTTGGGGCGCTATATACGCCTAAGTCGGGCAAGGCCGACTCCTCGCCCGAAGTGGAAAAAGTCTTTAAGGACTTGACACCTCTCGAACAACGACCAACTCTCTGAAGGATATATGCCCTAGAGGCAATAATAAAGTATTATTTATTTCCTTATATCATGATAAATGTTTATTATTCATGCTAGAATTGTATTAACGGGAAACATAATACATGTGTGAATACATAGACAAACAGAGTGTCACTAGTATGCCTCTACTTGACTAGCTCGTTAATCAAAGATGGTTATGTTTCCTAGCCATAGACATGAGTTGTCATTTGATTAACGGGATCACCTCACTAGGAGAATGACGTGATTGACTTGACCCATTCCGTTAGCTTAGCACCCGATCGTTTAGTATGTTGCTATTGCTTTCTTCATGACTTATACATGTTCCTATGACTATGAGATTATGCAACTCCCGTTTACTGGAGGAACACTTTGTGTGCTACCAAACGTCACAACGTAAATGGGTGATTATAAAGGTGCTCTACAGGTGTCTCCAAAGGTACTTGTTGGGTTGGCGTATTTCGAGATTAGGATTTGTCACTCCGATTGTCGGAGAGGTATCTCTGGGCCCACTCGGTAATGCACATCACTATAAGCCTTGCAAGCATTGTGACTAATGAGTTAGTTGCGGGATGATGTATTACGGAACGAGTAAAGAGACTTGCCGGTAATGAGATTGAACTAGGTATCGAGATACCGACGATCGAATCTCGGGCAAGTAACATACCGATGACAAAGGGAACAACGTATGTTGTTATGCGGTCTGACCGATAAAGATCTTCGTAGAATATGTGGGAGCCAATATGGGCATCCAGGTCCCGCTATTGGTTATTGACCGGAGAGGTGTCTCGGTCATGTCTACATAGTTCTCGAACCCAAAGGGTCCGCACGCTTAAAGTTACGATGACAGTTTTATTATGAGTTTATGTATGTTGATGTACCGAAGGAGTTCGGAGTCCCGGATGAGATCGGGGACATGACGAGGAGTCTCAAAATGGTCGAGACATAAAGATTGATATATTGGACGACTATATGTGGACTTCGGAAAGGTTCCGAGTGATTCGGGTATTTTTCGGAGTACCGGAGAGTTACGGGAATACGTATTGGGCCTTATTGGGCCATACGGGAAAGAAGGAAAAGGGCCTCAAGGGTGGCCGCACCCCTCCCCTTGGTCTGGTCCGAATTGGACTAGGGAAGGGGGGCGCCCCCTTCCTTCCTTCTCTTTTTCCCTTCCTCTTTTTCTATTCCATATGGGAGGTGGAATCCTACTAGGACTAGGGAGTCCTAGTAGGACTCCACACTTGGTGCGCCCCCTCCTAGGGCCGGCCTCCTCCTCCCTTGCTCCTTTATATACGGGGGCAGGGGGCACCCCATGGACACACTTTGATATACGATATTTTAGCCGTGTGCGGTGCCCCCTCCACCAGATTACACCTCGATAATACCGTCGCGGAGCTTAGGCGAAGCCCTGCGTCGGTGGACATCATCATCATCACCACGCCGTCGTGCTGACGAAACTCTCCCTCAACACTCGGCTGGATCAGAGTTCGAGGGACGTCATCGAGCTGAACGTGTGTAGAACTTGGAAGTGCCATACGTTCGGTACTTGATCGGTCGGATCGTGAAGACGTACGACTACATCAACCAAGTTGTGATAACGCTTCCACTGTCGGTCTACGAGGTTACGTGGACAACACTCTCCCCTCTCGTTGCTATGCATCACCATGATCTTGCGTGTGCGTAGGAATTTTTTTGAAATTACTACGTTCCCCAACAGTGGCATCCGAGCCTGGTTTTATGCCTTGATGCTATGCACGAGTAGAACACAAGTGAGTTGTGGGTGATATAAGTCATACTGCTTACCAGCATGTCATACTATGGTTCACCGGTATTGTGAGATGAAGCGGCCCGGACCGACATTACGTGTACGCTTACGCGAGACTGGTTTCACCGTTGCGAGCACTCGTTGCTTAAAGGTGACCGGCGGGTGTCTGTCTCTCTCACTTTAGTTGAACCGAGTGTGGCTACGCCCGGTCCTTGCGAAGGTTAAAACAGCACTAACTTGACAAACTATCATTGTGGTTTTGATGCGTAGGTAAGAACGGTTCTTGCTAAGCCCTTAGCAGCCACGTAAAACTTGCAACAACAAAGTAGAGGACGTCTAACTTGTTTTTGCAGGGCATGTTGTGATGTGATATGGTCAAGACATGATGTGATATAATTTGTTGGATGAGATGATCATGTTTTGTAACCGAGTTATCGGCAACTGGCAGGAGCCATATGGTTGTCGCTTTATTGTATGAGATGCAATCGCCATGTAATAGTTTTACTTTATCACTAAGCGGTAGCGATAGTCGTAAAAGCAAGTAGTTGGCGAGACGACAACGATACTACGATGGAGATCAAGGTGTCGCGCCGGTGACGATGGTGATCATGACGGTGCTTCGGAGATGGAGATCACAAGCACGGTGCTTCGGAGATGGAGATCACAAGCACAAGATGATGATGGCCATATCATATCACTTATATTGATTGCATGTGATGTTAATCCTTTATGCATCTTATCTTGCTTTGATTGGAGGTAGCATTATAAGATGATCTCTCACTAAAATTTCAAGATAAAAGTGTTCTCCCTGAGTATGCACCGTTGCAAAAGTTCTTCGTGCTGAGACACCACGTGATGATCGGGTGTGATAAGCTCTACATTCAAATACAATGGGTGCAAAACAGTTGCACACGCGGAATACTCATGTTCAACTTGACGAGCCTAGCATATATACAGATATGGCCTCGGAACACAGAGACCGAAAGGTCGAGCGTGAATCATATAGTAGATATGATTAACATAGTGATGTTCACCATTGAAACTACTCCATCTCACGTGATGATCGGACATGGTTTAGTTGATTTGGATCACGTAATCACTTAGATGATTAGAGGGATATCTATCTAAGTGGGAGTTCTTAAGTAATATGATTAATTGAACTTAAATTTATCGTGAACTTAGTCCTGATAGTATTTTGCAAATTATGTTGTAGATCAATAGCTCGCGTTGTTGCTTCCCTGTTTTATTTTTGATATGTTCCTAGAGAAAATTATGTTGAAAGATGTTAGTAGCAAAGATGCGGATTGGATCCGTGATCTGAGGATTATCCTCATTGCTGCACAGAAAAATTATGTCATTGATGCACCGCTAGGTGATAGACCTATTGCAGGAGCAGATGCAGACGTTATGAACGTTTGGCTAGCTCAATATGATGACTGCTTGATAGTTTAGTGCACCATGCTTAACGGCTTAGAATCGGGACTTCAAAGACGTTTTGAACGTCATGGACCATATGAGATGTTCCAGGAGTTGAAGTTAATATTTCAAGCAAATACCCGAGTTGAGAGATATGAAGTCTCCAACAAGTTCTATAGCTAAAAGATGGAGGAGAATCGCTCAACTAGTGAGCATGTGCTCAGATTGTCTGGGTACTACAATCGCTTGAATCAAGTGGGAGTTAATCTTCTAGATAAAATAGTGATTGACAGAATTCTCTAGTCACCATCACCAAGTTAGTAGAACTTCGTGATGAACTATAGTATGCAAGGGATGACGAAAGTAATTCCCGAGCTCTTCGTGATTTTGAAATCGACAAAGGTAGAAATCAAGAAAAACATAAAGTGTTGATGGTTGGCGAGACCACTAGTTTCAAGAAAAGGGCAAAGGGAAGAAGGGGAACTTCAAGAAGAATGGCAAGCAAGTTGCGGCTCAAGTGAAGAAGCCTAAGTCTGGTCCTAAGCCTGAGACTAAGTGCTTCTACTGCAAAGGGACTGGTCACTGGAAGCGGAACTACCCCAACTATTTGGTGGATAAGAAGGATGGCAAAGTGAACAAAGGTATATTTGATATACAGATTATTGATGTGTACTTTACTAGTGTTTATAGCAACCCCTCGGTAATTGATACTGGTTCAGTTGCTAAGAGTAGTAACTCGAAACGGGAGTTGCAGAATAAACAGAGACTAGTAAAAGTGAACAAAGGTATATTTGATATACAGATTATTGATGTGTACTTTACTAGTGTTTATAGCAACCCCTCGATAATTGATACTGATTCAGTTGCTAAAGAGTCGTAACTCGAAAACGGGAGTTGCAGAATAAACAGAGATTAGTAAAAGGCGAGGTGACGATGTGTGTTGGAAGTAGTTCCAAGATTGATATGATCATCATCGCACACTCCCCGTACTTTCGGGATTAGTGTTGAAACTAAATAAGTGTTATTTGGTGTTTGCGTTGAGCATGAATATGATTTGATCATGTTTATTGCAATACGGTTATTCATTTAAGTTAGAGAACAATTGTTGTTCTGTTTACATGAATAAAACCTTCTATGGTCATACACACCAACGAAAATGGTTTGTTGGATCTCGATCGTAGTGATACACATATTCATAATATTGAAGCCAAAAGATGCAAAGTTAATAATGATAGTGCAACTTATTTGTGGCACTGCCGTTTAGGTCATATTGGTGTAAAGCGCATGAAGAAACTCCATACTGATGGGATTTTGGAATCACTTGATTATGAATCACTTGATGCTTGCGAACCGTGCCTCATGGGCAAGATGACTAAAACGCCGTTCTCCGGAACTATGGAGAGAGCAACAGATTTGTTGGAAATCATACATACAGATGTATGTGGTCCGATGAATATTGAGGCTCGTAGCAGGTATCATTATTTTCTGACCTTCACAGATGATTTGAGCAGATATGGGTATATCTACTTAATGAAACAAGAGTCTGAAACATTTGAAAAGTTCATATAATTTCAGATTGAAGCAGAAAATCATCGTAACAAGAAAATAAAGTTTCTGCGATCTGATCGTGGAGAAGAGTATTTAAGTTACGAGTTTGGCCTTCAGTTAAAACAATGTGAAATAGTTTCACTACTCACGCCACCTGGAACACCACAGCATAATGGTGTGTCCGAACATCATAACCGTACTTTATTGGATATAGTGCAATCTATGATGTTTCTTACCGATTTACCAGTATAGTTTTGGGGTTATGCATTAGAGACAGCTACATTCACATAAAAAAAAGGAGACCATCAAAATCTGTTGAAACGACGCCTTATGAACTGTGGTTTGGCAAGAAACCAAAGTTGTCGTTTCTTAAAGTTTGGGGTTGCGATGCTTATATGAAATGGTTTCATCCTGATAAGCTGAAACCCAAATCGGAGAAATGTGTCTTCATAGGATACCCAAAGGAGACAGTTGGGTACACCTTCTATCACAGATCCGAAGGCAAGACATTCGTTGCCAAGAATGGATCATTTCTAGAGAAGGAGTTTCTCTCGAAAGATGTGAGTGGGAGGAAAGTAGAACTTGATGAGGTAACTGTACCTGCTCCCTTATTGGATCACAGAAATCTGTTCCTGTGACTTCTACACCAATTAGTGAGGAAGTTAATGATGATGATCATGTAACTTCAGATCAAGTTACTACCAAACCTCATAGGTAAACCAGAGTAAGATCCGCACCAGAGTGGTACGGTAATCCTATTCTGGAGGTTATGTTACTAGACCATGACGAACCTACGAACTATGAAGAAGCGATGGTGAGCCCAGATTCCGCAAAATGGCTTGAAGCCATGAAATCTGAGATGAGATCCATGTATGAGAACAAAGTATAGACTTTGGTTGACTTGCCCGATGATCGGCAAGCAATTGAGAATAAATGGATAGTCAAGAGCAAGACGGACGCTGATAGTAGTGTTACTATCTACAAAGCTGGAATTGTCGCAAAAAGGTTTTCGACAAGTTCAAGGTGTTAACTACGATGAGAGTTTCTCACTCGTATCTATGCTTAAGTCTGTCTGAATCATGTTAGCAATTGCCGCATTTTATGAAATATGGCAAATGGATAAACAAAACTGCATTCCTTAATGGATTTATTAAAGAAGAGTTGTATATGATGCAACCAAGAGGTTTTGTCAATCCTAAAAGTGCTAACAAAATATGCAAGCTCCAGCGATCCATCTATGGACTGGTGCAAGCATCTCGGAGTTGGAATATACGCTTTGATAAGTTGATCAAAGGATATACTTTTATACAGACTTGCGGTGAAACCTGTATTTACAAGAAAGTGAGTGGGAGCACTACAGCATTTCTGATAAGTATATGTGAATAATATATTGTTGATTGGAAATATTGTAGAATTATTCTGCAAAGCATAAAGGAGTGTTTGAAAGGAGTTTTTCAAAGAAAGACCTCGGTGAAGCTGCTTACATATTGAGCATCAAGATCTATAGAGATAGATTAAGACGCTTGATAAGTTTTTTCAATGAGTACATACCTTAACAAGATTTTGAAGTAGTTCAAAATAGAATAGTCAAAGAAAAGAGTTTCTTGCCTGTGTTACATGGTGTGAAATTGAGTAAGACTCAAAGCCCGACCACGGCAGAAGATAGAAAGAGAATGAAAGTCATTCCCTATGCCTTGGCCATAGGTTCTATAAAGTATGCCATGCTGTCTACCAGATCTATTGTATACCCTACACTGATTTTGGCAAGGGAGTACAATATTGATCTAGGAGTAGATCACTGGACAGCGGTCAAAATTATCCTTAGTGGAATAAGGATATGTTTCTCGATTATGGAAGTGACAAAAGGTTCGTTGTAAAGGGTTACGTCGATGCAAGTTTTGACACTAAATCTAGATGACTCTAAGTCTCGGTCTAGATACATATTGAAAGTGGGAGCAATTTGCTAGAGTAGCTCCGTGCAGAGCATTGTAGACATAGAAATTTGCAAAATACTTACGGATCTGAATGTGACAGACCCGTTGAATAAATTATCTCACAATCAAAACATGATCACACCTTAGTACTCTTTGGGTGTTAATCACATAGCGATGTGAACTAGATTATTGACTCTAGTAAACCCTTTGAGTGTTGGTCACATAGAGATGTGAACTATGGGTGTTAATCACATGGTGATGTGAATTTTTGATGTTAAATCACATGGCGATGTGAACTAGATTATTGACTCTAGTGCAAGTGGGAGACTGAAGGAAATATGCCCTAGAGGCAATAATAAAGTATTATTTATTTCCTTATATCATGATAAATGTTTATTATTCATGCTAGAATTGTATTAACCGGAAACATAATACATGTGTGAATACATAGACAAACAGAGTGTCACTAGTATGCCTCTACTTGACTAGCTCGTTAATCAAAGATGGTTATGTTTCCTAGCCATAGACATGAGTTGTCATTTGATTAACGGGATCACCTCATTAGGAGAATGACGTGATTGACTTGACCCATTCCGTTAGCTTAGCACCCGATCGTTTAGTATGTTGCTATTGCTTTCTTCATGACTTATACATGTTCCTATGACTATGAGATTATGCAACTCCCGTTTACCGGAGGAACACTTTGTGTGCTACCAAACGTCACAACGTAAATGGGTGATTATAAAGGTGCTCTACAGGTGTCTCCAAAGGTACTTGTTGGGTTGGCATATTTCGAGATTAGGATTTGTCACTCCGATTGTCGGAGAGGTATCTCTGGGCCCACTCGGTAATGCACATCACTATAAGCCTTGCAAGCATTGTGAATAATGAGTTAGTTGCGGGATGATGTATTACGGAACGAGTAAAGAGACTTGCCGGTAACGAGATTGAACTAGGTATCGAGATACCGACGATCGAATCTCGGGCAAGTAACATACCGATGACAAAGGGAACAACGTATGTTGTTATGCGGTCTGACCGATAAAAATCTTCGTAGAATATGTGGGAGCCAATATGGGCATCCAGGTCCCGCTATTGGTTATTGACCGGAGAGGTGTCTCGGTCATGTCTACATAGTTCTCGAACCCAAAGGGTCGGCACGCTTAAAGTTACGATGACAGTTTTATTATGAGTTTATGTATGTTGATGTACCGAAGGATTTCGGAGTCCCGGATGAGATCGGGGACATGACGAGGAGTCTCTAAATGGTCGATACGTAAAGATCGATATATTGGACGACTATATTCGGACTTCGGAAAGGTACCGAGTGATTCGGGTATTTTTCGGAGTACCGGAGAGTTACGGGAATACGTATTGGGCCTTATTGGGCCATACGGGAAAGAAGGAAAAGGGCCTCAAGGGTGGCCGCACCCCTCCCCTTGGTCTGGTCCGAATTGGACTAGGGAAGGGGGGCGCCCCCTTCCTTCCTTCTCTTTTTCCCTTCCTCTTTTTCTATTCCATATGGGAGGTGGAATCCTACTAGGACTAGGGAGTCCTAGTAGGACTCCACACTTGGTGCGCCCCCTCCTAGGGCCGGCCTCCTCCTCCCTTGCTTCTTTATATACGGGGGCAGGGGGCACCCCATGGACACACTTTGATATACGATATTTTAGCCGTGTGCGGTGCCCCCCTCCACCAGATTACACCTCGATAATACCGTCGCGGAGCTTAGGCGAAGCCCTGCGTCGGTGGACATCATCATCGTCACCACGCCGTCGTGCTGACGAAACTCTCCCTCAACACTCGGCTGGATCGGAGTTCGAGGGACGTCATCGAGCTGAACGTGTGTAGAACTTGGAGGTGCCGTACGTTCGATACTTGATCGGTCGGATCTTGAAGACGTACGACTACATCAACCGCGTTGTGATAACGGTTCCGCTGTCGGTCTACGAGGGTACGTGGACAACACTCTCCCCTCTCGTTGCTATGCATCACCATGATCTTGCATGTGCGTTGGAATTTTTTTGAAATTACTACGTTCCCCAACACTCTCGCCTCATCATGACAGTCAGTTTTCGGCTTTCTCTACTAATGTGCTCGTCCGGAAGAACCGGGACACAATCGCAGTAGTTCTCCCAGTGCTACCTTAGCCGATATTGTGGAACGTAAGGTACCAAAACATGGGAGCCAGGCAAACCCAACTATTGACCCAAGACATGATTCGGAGCTGATGCATATAATGCTATAAGTTCGGGGTGCCGCACTGTCGAAAGTGTTCAGACTTCTCACGCCGTGTTATGGGGTATATTTGAGCCCCTGGTGCACTGGTCGTACCAGAATGTACGGGTGCAACTTGTCGTAAATAAGCAGACAAGGAAAAAGAAAGGGGAATGCAATAATAGACTAACGCTATGCATTGTTATTAAATAATACGTCAAAGCGTACGGATACAAGTAGTGCAATAAGCAAAAAATAGGACTATTTGACATGTCCTATCCAAGGGCAAGCTGCGTATGGATATGTAAAACAGGTATTTCGATCGTTATTAGAGACCACCTGGGGATTCCCTTGTATGTCAGAGCGTCTTGCTTCCTTTGTATTTCCTTGCCGCGATGGGTCCAACAATTAGACTGCCGGAAAGGGCTTCCAAAGAGTAAGGTCCTGAAAGAGAGAAAATGATGAAGGTATACGGCCCCTGGGGCGGTTGAGCCGCATTGTGGGACGTGACGTAGCGGTGCCTCCGCCTATGCCCATGGTATCTTGAGTGCGTAGTTTTGTACGCGCGGCGCAAATTTCGCCGCTTGACTGGGACTAGGACGGAGTCCGAATTGCTAGGTGAGCTCGAAACGTGCCTGACGATCTTCTTGTGGGGTACTCTAGACTCGCTTGAAGGTGTCCGGGGTCTTTTTTGCCAAATTGGCGGTTTGCCTAATAAGGCTGCCTTGCGCTACTACTGCGAGGGCCGCAGTGTGCTCCTCCGTGCGGAGCGAGCGCTCTGTGTTTCCATTAACTGTTATAACCCCGCGTGGTCCTGGCATTTTGAGTTTGAGGTATGCATAATGCGGTACCGCATTGAATCTGGCAAATGCGGTTCGTCCGAGCAGTGCGTGATAGCCACTGCAAAAGGGGACCATGTCGAAGATTAACTCCTCGCTTCGAAAGTTGTCCGGAGATCCGAAGACCACTTCCTGTGTGATTGAGCCCGTGCAACAGGGCTCTACACCTGGGATTACACCTTTAAATGTGGTTTTGGTGGGTTTGATCCTCGAGGAGTCTATGCCCATTTTGCGCACTGTATCCTGATAGAGCAGGTTCAGGCTGCTGCCACCGTCCATAAGGACTCGAGTGAGGTGAAATCCGTCGATGATGGGGTCAAGGACCAATGCGGCAGATCAGCCATGACAGATACTAGTCGGGTGGTCCCTGCGATCAAAGGTGATCGGACAAGAGGACCATGGGTTGAACTTTGGGCGACTGGATCCATCGCATAGACGTCCCTTAGTGCACGCTTCCGTTCCCTCTTGGGAATATGGGTTGCGTATATCATGTTCACAGCTTTCACTTGAGGAGGGAACATCTTCTGTCCTCCTGTGTTCGGTGGCCGAGGCTCCTCCTCGTTGTCTCTATGCAGCCCCTTTGTCCTTGTTTTCGGCATTCAACTTGCCGGCCTGCTTGAACACCCAGCATTCTCTGTTGGTGTGATTGGCTGGCTTATCGGGGGTGCCGTGAATTTGACACGAGCGATCGAGTATGCGGTCCAAACTGGACGGGCCCGGATTGCTTCTTTTGAACGGCTTCTTCCGCTGACCGGACTTAGAGCCACTGAATCCGGCATTGACTACCGTGTCTTTGGCGTTGTCGCCGTTGTTGCGGCGCTTGTGTCTGTTGCGACGTGGTCTGCCGTTAGTATCTTTGGCGTCTAAATTGCCAGGATTTCTTGATGTGCTGTTGCTGCGAGCCAGCCAGCTGTCCTCGTCCATGCAAAAGCGGGTCATGAGTGTCGTGAGGGCTGCCATGGACTTCGGCTTCTCTTGGCCGAGGTGTCGGGCGAGCCACTCCTCCCGGATGTTATGTTTAAATGCCGCTAAGGCCTCGGCATCCGGACAGTCGACAATTTGGTTCTTTTTAGTTAGGAACCGACTCCAGAATTTCCTGGCCGATTCCCCTAGCTGTTGGGTTATGTGGCTCAAGTCATCAGCATCTTGTGGTCGCACATAAGTGCCCTGGAAGTTGTCAAGGAATGCATCTTCCAAATTCTCCCAACTGCCAATGGAGTTTGCTGGCAGGCTGTTCAGCCAATGCGGAGTTGGTCCTTTGAGTTTTAGTGGGAGCTACTTGATGGCATGTAGATCATCACCGCGGGCCATGTGGATGTGGAGGAGGAAATCCTCGATCCATACCGCGGGGTCTATTGTGCCATCGTATGACTCAATGTTCACGGGTTTGAATCCTTCTGGGAATTCATGATCCATTACTTCATCGGTGAAGCATAGGGGGTGTGCGACGCCTCTGGGCCGGGCTATGTCACGACGCAGTTCATACGAGTCTTGTCTGTTGTATTCGGCCCGGCCGGATTTGCTTTTAGTGTATCCGGCATGACGATCATCGTCACGCGTTGGGGCGCGACCCCGTGATCCGTAGATCGATCTTGTCTGTCCTGCTTTGTTTTCCAATAGGTCTCGCATGTCCCGCGTGTTGCCCCGGGCCTTGGTATTTTTGTTTGAATGGTGGCGGGGTGCGGGCTGGACTTCGGGCTGATATGCCACTCTGTCTCGGCCACGAGGTGGCCGATTAGCCTCATCATACGCTGGTAATGTAGGTTTTAATGCTTCCTCCTCGAGTTGGGGTAGCAACCTGCGCTTTGGGTAACTCTTGGTTGGGCGTTCGAGTTCGTATTCCTCGGCTGCCAGGACATCAGTCCATCTATCCGCTAGCAGATCTTGATCAGCTCGAAGCTGTTGTTGCTTTTTCTTTAGGCTGTTTGCTGTGGCTATAAGCCGGCGCTTGAAGCGCTCCTGCTCGATGGGATCCTCAGGCACGACAAATTCTTCATCGCCGAGGCTCACCTCGTCTTCGGAGAGAGGCATGTAATTGTCATCCTCTGATTCTCTGTCTGCTGCCTGTTCCGGAGGGCTAGCTTGTTCACCCTCCCGCTCGAGGTCTGGCTGCAGGGGATTGTCGTCCTCTTCGGCGCTATCCGGAGCGTTATTGTCTCTTGTGCCGGTATCGCTGCTTTTGCTATGGCGTGACTTAGAGCGGCGCCGCTGACGTCGGTGCTTGGATTGCTTCTTGGAGGGATTATCCTCCGCTGTCTTATCGTCGTCGCCTTCTTTGGGGGTGTCCACCATGTATATATCATATGATGAGGTGGCAGTCCAGCGCCCTGTGGGCGGTGCTTCCTGTTCGTCTCCTGCATCGTCGTCCATACCGTCGATGTCTTCGAAGCCAAAATCGAGCATGTCGGTTAAATCGTCGACAGTGGCTACTAAGTGGGTGGTGGGTGGGGAGCGAATTTCTTCGTCGCCCGCATCCCATTCTAGCCGGACATAGTTTGGCCAAGGGTCACCTGACAAGGAGAGAGACCTTAATGAGTTTAACACGTTGCTCAGTGGTGAGTGCTGAAAGATATCCGTGGAGGAAAACTCCATAATCGGTGCCCAATCGGATTCGATAGGCACGGACGCAGGTGGCTGGGAGCCCGTGGCTGGGGACGAATCCAAGTGTCCGGCAACACGGGTCTCGTAGGAAGTGAAGTCGGCATTCGGCTCTATCGCCGCTGAGTGCGCGGCCTTCATGGCAGGGTCCATCCACCCGTCCTCGGATGGCGCCATCTGTTCCAGATTGAGGGCCGGAGTAGTTGCAGGTGTGATCTCCCGAACACTGTCCGACGGCAGAGCTAAGTCACGGTCGTCGTGGCTGTGCGGCGCACCTGACATGGGCTCGAATCCGTCGAAGATCAAGTCTCCGCGGATGTCGGCATTATAGTTCAAGTTTCCAAACCTGACCTGATGGCCAGGGGCATAGCTCTCGATCTGCTCCAGATGGCCAAGCGAGTTGGCCCGCAGTACGAAGCCACCGAATACGAAGATCTGTCCGGGGAGGAAAACCTCACCCTGGATCGCGTCGTTGCTGATGATCGAAGGAGCCATCAAGCCTTGTGGTGACGGCACAGTGGAACTCTCAATGAAAGCACCAATGTCGGTGTCAAAACTGGCGGATCTCAGGTAGGGGGTCCCGAACTGTGCGTCTAAGGTGGATGGTAACAGGAAGCGGGGGACGCGATGTTTACCCAGGTTAGGGCCCTCTCGATGGAGGTAATACCCTACTTCCTGCTTGATTGATCTTGATGATATGAGTATTACAAGAGTTGATCTACCACAAGATCGTAGAGGCTAAACCCTAGAAGCTAGCCTATGGTATGATTGTTGTTGTCCTACGGACTAAAACCCTCCGGTTTATATAGACACCGGAGGGGGCTAGGGTTACAAAGGAGGAGATCTACATATCCGTATCGCCAAGCTTGCCTTCCACACCAAGGAGAGTCCCACCCGGACACGGGACGAAGTCTTCAATCTTTTATCTTCATAGTTCAACAGTCCGGCCAAAGGATATAGTCCGGCTGTCCGAGGACCCCCCTAATCCAGGACTCCCTCACCCGCAGCCACCCGAAGCCACCGCAGACTAGAGCTGGCCACAGCTGGTTTTTAGTCCCACCTCGCCGCGCTAGTTGGCCGCACACCGGTTTAAATAGCCGCACCGACGGATGGCAGCAAGCTTCTCTTTTTTTGCATAGGATCAATTCTGGCTATGTGAGCGAGACATGTTGACACTTGATTGCATTTCATAAACCGATGATTGTTCATCGAGGGTCACCTTTGCCTCGTTGATGTACATTGAATAACCCTGCTACAATGAAAGAGATTTTTATATTTGCAGGTGCGGCTGTAGATGCTGACAGATATAAGAATTATTAGATGATCACAAAATACACGGTATATATGGCGTACCCGTGTGCGCTTTTTTGCGTTAATGATCCATAAGCCACTTACGTGTGCGATGTTTTCTAATAAAGCAAGCATACCATTGACCCAAAAAATCAACTACACGTGTAGATTTTTTTGGAGACGGGATTCACCAATTTTCTCTTTTCCCGCACACGAGTATTTTACGCGCTTCGTCTGTGTTGTGTGTTTCCCCCGCCCAAGTTTTAAGTTTCGCAGCAAAAATTCATTAGGCGCGTGATTTCAGAATTTATTCCTCCCACCACATCCCCACCCATCACATTTCCGCAGTATCTCCCCACCCTGCGCCCCCTCCCGGCAGCTCAAACCACCATCGCCGCCGCCGCAACCACAGCTTCAACCACATCTACATTCTACCCGAGCATCATCGATCCAGTCAGGTAACCCGCCGATCTCTATTATGGCCACTGCCTGATTGCTTAAATGGCCTATGCGAAACATCCTCATGCCTCCAAATCCCCACCGCCCTATCTCCAGAGCATCGCCGTGGAAGCCCAGCCACATATCACGTGGAGGTCGAGGAGCTGATGGCGGTCGATGGCGCGATGGCCGCTGTGCGTGTCGACCGGGAGGAACACATCG
This sequence comes from Triticum aestivum, assembly GCF_018294505.1. Classification (NCBI taxonomy): domain Eukaryota; kingdom Viridiplantae; phylum Streptophyta; class Magnoliopsida; order Poales; family Poaceae; genus Triticum; species Triticum aestivum. The sequence continues at coordinate 57,729,664 of NC_057811.1, forward strand.
CCTCCGCTGCCGCTGACTTGGTGCACGCTCTGGCCCAGATGAATTGCCCTAGAGACTACCCCCAGGACTTAACAAGTATGATCTGACCAGCTCAATCTTACCAATACCAGTTGCAATGGCTATGTTTTGTACGGTTGATGTATTAAGGATGTCCGTGCCTTGTTTATTTCAGTACTGCACATTGTGTGATGTTCAAGTATTAACTGTCCAGCTCAGTTTCACCAATACCAGCAACAAATATACAATACATGACTCAGGATATTTAATCTGTCCCTTTGCTACCGTGCCACTCTCCGCAATGAAGATATCGCTAGAGATGTTGTCGTTTTATTTCCATTTGCTATTTTGGTGAATGATAACCCTGTTGTACTTAACATGCCTTTCCATGTACTTGTCGGAGTAAATGGCCACGGGTAGCTTAACCGATTGCCCCTGGTTCTTCTGAAAACATTATCAGGCCTTCGGGCCTCCAAGCACTCCGAGCATTGCGCCGCCTTCCCTGGCCGGCTACCACTAAAGCCGACTCCCGGAAGGCGGCCCCGCCTCACCAACTCCTCCCTAGGACGACTACGGGGTGGCCGACTCCAAGAAGCCGGCCAAGAAGGACGCCGACTCCTAGGAGCCGGCCGAGACCACAACCACTCCAAACCACTCCCACATAACGGCGACGTGACGGGGTGCGGCCACAGTGCGGCCCACTGCCCCAGAAGCCCGAGGCGGGCGTGGCTACAGGAGGCCGTACGGGACGGACGCCTCCCGCGCGGCTCGGCGTTGTAGCCATGTTGGCCTCGACGTCACCCACGACCGACTCCCGTATGGCCCGCGGGCGGCGGGCCCCTTCGGCCAGAGAGAGGCGTGAAGGCGGCCCGGCCTTCCCCAGTCGGCCAAGAGCGTAGCCGGCCTCCAGAAGCCGGCTACTCCCTTCCTCGAAGCAGGAGCCCCATTAAGGAGACAAGACGAGGTAAGGCTACAGTGATAGCACCGGAGGCGGCTCACTGTAGCCACACTTACCTCAACAATGCCCTCGTCATCACAGGCGAGGCTACAGTAAGCAGCCGCCGACAAGACCCTAGGCGGTGGGGCGGGCCTGTCGACCGAGTAGCCGGCAGCCGGCGGGACCCACCAGCCAGCGGGACCCAGCAACCGGCGGAGAAGCCGGCGAGTGTAGACACTGATGGCTGGGGCCAGAACCCAGCCGGATTACCATTGTACCCCCAGGGGGTAGGCCTATATAAACCCCCCGGAGCACCCATGCAAAGGGTTCGCACCCAAGCACAGTTGGCCTCTAAGCATAGAGTTGCCCTCAAAGCATAGCACACACACCATAGATAGAGAGAAGCAAGAGCTAGCCTTGTTCTTCTTCTCCCTTGGTCTCAACAGCTCTAGGAGCGATTGTAGCTACCTTTTATCGATCTAGTGATCATGCGGAGACCCCGCAGAGCAGGACTAGGGGTGTTATCTCCTCGGAGAGCCCCGAACCTGGGTAAGATCCGCCGGCGTGCATGTCTTCGCCTCATCCCGTTTCCAGGCACCGGCGACGTTTTATTGGCTCCCACAATGATAAGCCATCCCTTGGCATATGTCGCACCAACCACCCGACATTTGGCGCCCACCGTGGGGCCAGGTGCACCGTCGTCCGGAGACCTGTTCTGGACGGGAACCCTCTTCCTCCCCCGCGAGCGCAGCCAGCCTGCTGCGCCCGATGGCGTTTGCCTCGACGCGCTGCAAGGCGTCGACGACGCCTGCGCAGCGAGCCGCCTCGCCGATCTGCTCGGCGAGACTCGCATCTCCAACGAGCCTGCGTCCGACGCAGGCACCGACTACCCCGAGAGCCGCCTCGTCAGCCTCCTCGACCAACTTCACGTCTCCAGCGAGCCTGCTGCGGACATGGAGTCTGTCGGCTCCACGGACCCGATGCTCATCGACTCGGACACCACGTCGCTTGACGCCTACCCCTCCGACGTGGTGGTCTTCGACGACCCCCTCCCTCGAGCTGACAGCGGCAGCAGCGCTGTCACCGAAGTGCTGGTCATCAGCCACATCTCCAACTTGGGCGAGAATGCCCGCGACGCCCAGCAAGCGGCGATGCACGACCTCTCCGTCCCCATCCCGGCCGACGCCGACTCCGAAACCCTGGTGAGACGCCTCACCGAGGCCCACCAGCGCGAAGTCGACCGCGCCGCCTTCGGCACGCCGCCGCCTAGCGGCCCGAGCCGAGCCGGCTTCGTCCAGAAGCGCGGCGCAGCCGTTGCCAGCATGTTGGGCGCAAATCGCCCCGTCTACGCCACCCCGCTCGAGAATCTGCGAGCCGCTCAGGCGGCTGCCGAGGAGCTCAATGGGCTGGGAGCCGATGAGCTCCCCTACATGACAAGACGGATCCAGCAGCTGATCGACGCGGCTGCAGAACGGCACGAAGCCGGCGCCCGTGCTGATAGTCATCCCCCACGCCGGGAGCACGCCGCGACGTCCCGCTCGCCGACTGCGAGCGGCGCGCGCCAGAAGAAAGACAAGGAGCCGGCTGCCAGCCTCAGCCGGACTCGCATCACCATCGAGCGCGACACGGATGGCCGCCCTCGAGCCGTAGAGCACCAAGGAAATCTGCCTCCTCCCCCACCTCGAAGAGAAAGACGCCTCACTCCGCCGCCTGTCACACATCCGACTCTTGGCGACCGACTCGGCCGCCGAGAAGTAGTCGGCGAGAACGACGCCCGCCACAGGATCGACCGCCTTGCTCGATCCTTGGCGTTAGAAGAAGAAGACGATGTCGGCCCGCCATGCTTTGGCCCCCGCATCCGCGACGAGCCCTTCCCCAAAGGGTTCTCGCTCCCTAGAGACACGCCCAAGTACAACGGCTCGGTGAAGCCGGAAGATTGGCTTATCGACTACTCCAAGGCCGTCAGCATAGCAAACGGCAATCGGCGCGTCGCCGTGAAGTACGTCCCCCTCATGCTGCAAGGCACTGCGCGCACATGGCTCAACAGCCTCAAGCCCTACAGCATCAACAGTTGGCTTGACTTCACCGAAGTCTTCGTCCGCAACTTCACCAGCACCTACAACCGGCCTCCCAAGCCTCGCCAGCTCTCCCTCTGCGTCCAAGGGCCCAACGAGTCGACCCGCAACTACCTCACGCGATGGGCCGAGCTCCGCAACTCCTGCGAGGGAGTGCATGAGGTCCAGGCCATCGAGTACTTCACCGCCGGGTGCCGAGAGGGCACCCTCCTCAAGGACCGACTCCTCTGCGACGAGCCGGCTACCCTCGACGAGTTGCTGATCACCGCCGACAAGTACGCCACTGCTGACTCCTCAATGAAGACCGAGCTCCGAGTGGACGCCTCGGGAAAAGTAGTTGCTCCGGCTCCCAAGACGCCGGCTGGCGACCCTAATCGGCGCCCCTACCAGAACGACCACAAGCGCAAGGGCCCCATGCCGACTTCCTCCAGTCGGCAGGTGGCCACAGTTGAAGGCGAGCAGCCCGAAGAGCGGCCCACTCCCAAGAAGAAGGGTGGCCGGCCGCCCTGGCAGCCGTCTTTCTCCTACGAACAAGCACTCGATGCCCCCTGCAAGTTCCATAGCGGCGCGAAGCCGTCCAACCACACAACCCGGAAATGCCACTGGCTCACCCGCATCACCAAGGGTGAGGGAATGTTGCCGCCTCCGCCTCCCGGCCAGCCGCCTCCAGCCCCCAGCAGCCGGCGGCTCGGCCGGCAGTCGGCGCCATTCAAGACGAGTTCCCCGAAGCGCACGACGCCTACGTCGTCTTCACTAGTCAAGCCGACGACAAGCGCAGCCGACGCCGACAGCACCAAGAAGTGAATGCAGTCGCCTCTAGCACCGCTGAGTTCATGCATTGGTAGGAAAAGCCAATCAGCTGGAGCTAGGCCGACCACCCAGAGGTGATGCCTTCGCCTGGCTCCTATGCTATGGTCTTGGACGTCACCCTTGCGACGGAGAGGCGAGCTGCCAGATTTTCCCGTATCCTGATAGACGGCGGAAGCAGTATCAACATACTGTACCGCGATGCCATGGACAAGCTGAACATCAAAGCAAAGCAGCTCATGCCAAGCCGCACCATCTTCCATGGTATCGTACCCGGCCTATCTTGCTCTCCAATCGGCAAGATCAAAATGGATGTTCTCTTCGGAGACAAAGATCATTTTCGCCGGGAAGCAATATGGTTCGAGGTAGTGGATTTGGAGAGCCCCTATCATGCACTGCTTGGCCGACCTGCTTTGGCCAAGTTCATGGCTGTGCCCCACTACGCCTACCTGAAGATGAAGATGCCGAGCTCGAAGGGGATCATCACGGTAGCCGGCGACTACAAGAAGTCCGTCGAGTGTGCCATGGCCAGCAGCAGGCTGGCCGAGTCCCTCGTGGTGGCAGAAGAGAAGAAGATGTTGGAACGGGTTGTGGCCATGGCCGGCAAACAGCCGGCCTTGTCCCCCAACCTCAAGGATTGTGATGCGCAGGGCTCCTTCTAGCCTGCAAAAGAGATGAAGAAGATACCTCTGGACCCGGAGAACCCGGAGAGGTTCGCTGTGATTGGGGTGAACTTGGACAGTAAATAGGAAGGTGAGCTCGTCGACTTCCTCCGTGAGAATCGAGACATCTTTGCATGGTCCCCAAAGGACATGCCGGGTGTCCCGAAGGATTTCGCCGAGCACAAGCTACACGTCCGAGATGATGCGAAGCCGGTCAAGCAACCCCTCCGCCGACTATCAGAAGAGAAGCGAAGAATCGTGGGAGAAGAGATAGCCCGGCTCCTTGCCGCCGGCTTTATCATGGAAGTGTTCTTTCCAGAATGGCTTGCCAACCCAGTTCTGGTTCTGAAGAAGAATAACAAGTGGCGCATGTGTATAGACTACACGAGTTTGAACAAGGCCTGCCCAAAGGATCCGTTTTCCCTGCCGCGGATTGACCAAGTGATAGACTCCACAGCCGGATGCGAGCTGTTAAGTTTTTTGGATGCATACTCAGGGTATCATCAGATCAAGTTGGACCCGGCTGACCGCCTGAAGACTGCCTTCATCACACCCTTTGGAGCTTTCTGCTACCTGACAATGACATTCGGCTTGAGAAATGCCGGTGCCACTTTTCAGCGTTGCATGCAGAAATGTCTCTTGAAACAACTCGGCAGAAATGCCCACGTCTATGTAGACGACATTGTGGTGAAGACAGAGAAGCGCGGTACCTTGCTGGAAGACCTGAAAGAAACATTTGCCAACTTGCGCCGTTTCCAAATCAAGCTCAATCCCGAGAAGTGCGTGTTCGGAGTGCCAGCCGGCCAGCTGCTAGGCTTCCTGGTCTCCGAACGCGGCATTGAGTGCAACCCCGTCAAGATCAAGGCCATCGAGAGGATGGAGATTCCCACCAAACTGCGAGATGTGCAGAAGTTCACTGGCTGCTTAGCCTCCCTGAATCGTTTTATCAGCCGACTAGGAGAAAAGGCTCTCCCCCTGTACCGACTCATGAAGAAGTCCACTCACTTCGAGTGGAATAATCAAGCCGACCAAGCCTTCCATGAGTTGAAGAAAATGTTGACCACTCCGCCTGTCCTGGCTGCGCCGATTGAGAAGGAGCCCATGCTCCTCTACATCGCCGCGACTAGCCGAGTCGTCAGCACTGTTGTTGTGGTCCAGCGCCCGGAGGAAGGCCGAGCCCAGCTGGTCCAGAGGCCGGTCTACTATCTCAGCGAAGTACTATCCAGCTCAAAGCAAAACTACCCGCACTACCAAAAGATGTGCTATGGGCTGTACTTCGCTACCAAGAAATTGAAGCCCTACTTGCAAGAGCACCCCATCACGGTCGTGTGCATTGCCCCGCTCGCCGAGATCATAGGCAGCCGGGATGCATCCGGCCGGGTGGCCAAATGGGCCATTGCCTTGGCGCCCTACACGATCTTCTATCAACCCCGCACCGCCATCAAGTCGCAAGCATTGGCCGACTTCCTCGTCGACTGGGCCGAGAACCAGTACTTACCGCCGGCTCCCGACTCTACTCATTGGCGGATGCACTTTGACGGGTCCAAGATGCAGATCCACTTCGCCGCCTCCAACAACGTGGCCGAGTACGAGGCGCTCGTACATGGGCTCCGGCTAGCCAAAGAGCTTGGCATACGCCGGATCCTGTGCTACGGCGACTCCGACTTAGTGGTCCAGCACTCATCTGGCGACTGGGATGCCAAGGACGCGAACATGGCGAGCTACCATTTTCTCGTCCAACAGATGAGCGGATACTTCGAAGGGTGCGAGTTCCTTCACGTGCCAAGGGTCGACAATGACCAAGCATATGCCCTAGCACGGATCGGCTCTACCCGACAAGCCATACCGACTGGCGTCTCCCTCCAGCGCCTCCTCAAGCCGTCCATCAAGCCGTCTCCAGACTCGGATTCCATCTTCGTACCGCCTGCGCCAGAAACAGCCGGATCCGACTCGGGAAATCCCGCAGGCGGCACGGGGACCTGGACGACTGGCCCGGGGACTGCTGTAGTCGCACCCGGCACGGGGACTTCAGAACCCGGCCCGGGGACTGCAGCAGTCGGCCCGGGGACTGCAACGACACAAGAAGCGGTGGCCGACTCCAATTCAACACCCAACCCACCCACCCGAGTCATGGTGGCCACATTAACAGAAGAAGAAGTCACAGCTCCCTCATGGGCCCAGCCCATCCTCAAGTTCCTAGTCAGCAGAGAGCTGCCGGCTGATGAGATCTCAGCAAGACTAGTGCAACGACGAGCCGCAGCATACACAATAATCAACAGGGAGCTTGTGAAGCGCAGCGTCACTCGAGTCTTCCAGCGTTGCGTCGAGCCAGAAAAAGGAGTGGCAATCCTCAAAGACATCCACCAAGGCGAATGCGGCCATCACGCAGCCTCAAGATCCCTCGTGGCCAAGGCTTTCCGCCACGGTTTCTTCTGGCCAACTGCCTTGGAGGATGCTAAAGAAATAGTCAAGAGCTGCAGAGGATGCCAAGTTTTCAGTTCCAAGCAACACCTGCCGGCTTCTGCACTCAAGACCATTCCCCTCACCTGGCCTTTTGCCGTCTGGGGACTGGACATGGTAGGCCCTTTCAAGACAGCCCACGGCGGCTTGACACATCTACTCGTTGCTGTGGACAAGTTCACAAAGTGGATCGAAGCCAAGCCGATTAAGAAGCTGAACGGGCCGACTGCCGTAACATTCATCACCGACATCACTACTCGGTACGGCGTGCCGCACAGCATCACCGACAACGGCACGAACTTCGCCAAAGGTGCACTGGCACTTTTCTGTGCGACGCAGGGCATCCGACTGGACTTAGCGTCCGTTGCCCACCCGCAGTCAAACGGCCAGGTCGAGCGAGCAAATGGACTCATCCTCTCCGGCATCAAGCCCCGACTGGTTGTATCACTGGAGCGATCGGCCGGCTGCTGGCTCATAGAGCTGCCGGCTGTCCTCTGGAGTCTGCGCACCACACCTAACAAGTCAACCGGCTTCACTCCATTCTTCCTTGTGTACGGTGCCGAGGCTGTCATCCCAACAGACATCGAGTTCGACTCGCCTCGGATCACCATGTACACGGAGGAGGAAGCCAAAGAAGCAAGAGAAGACGGCGTCGACCTACTGGAAGAAGGCCGGCTGTTAGCCCTCAGCCGGTCCGCCATCTACCAACAAGGGTTGCGCCGCTACTACAACCGCAAGGTCAAGCCAAGATCCTTCCAAGAGGGCGACCTTGTGCTCCGGCTGATCCAGCGAACAGCCGGCCAGATCAAGCTCTCGGCCCCTTGGGAAGCCCCCTTCGTCGTCAGCAAGGCACTCGGCAACGGCTCCTACTACTTGATCGACGCGCAAAAACCAAGAGCACGCAAGAGAGACGACTCCGGCAAGGAGTCGGAGCGACCATGGAACGCAAACCTCCTAAGACGATTTTACAGCTGAAAAGCAGTATGTATCACGCTCCCCTTTTGTATTAAGTACAAACCAACAGGCCCCCCGAACAGTACTCGGGGACTGCCTTTGTTTATCCATGAATGACTAGTGTCATATCCATGAATGTATTATTACATTTCGAATTTTTGTCCGGCACCGGGTTCGACTAGTCGGCCCGGGGACTGGCCGCCTTGAGCTATATTGAAAGTTTGTCCTAAAGTCAGAAAAGTAGTGTGCCGGCTCCCGAGTCCCCTCTTGTTGCAAGTCGCAGCTCAAAGAACTGACTGCCTGACTAGCAAGAGGCAAGACAGAAAGGACGCCCACACGAAAAACGGCTAAGGAACAACGAACCTATATAGCACAGAGACGGCCTCCAAACATGCCTGCCGGCTACCAGAGCAGCCGGCTGGCCGGCTTCCTAAAAAACTTAGCTTTAGTCCAGCAGAGCTAAAGTACTTCCCCCTCCCCAATCGGCCAGGCACTCCCCCGGCCACAGATTGCAGAGCAACTGTTTGACTGGGGAGGCGGCAACCAAGGGAGGGCGGCAAAGGAAAAAAGCCGAAGGACAAAAAGCAAAAGTACAAGGAAAGACCGAATGCATAAGTTATATATACATAAAGCCGCCAACAGGCCGGCAACAGACTTATGTTTGAATACACCCAGTGGGTGGAATTGTGCAGACTTAACCAAACATTGTTCAAAAGTAACAAGACAGGGAAAGCAAAAAATGGCGGACTAGGGCGCGACATGGAGGCCGAGCTGGTCGGTGAAGGCGGCCTCGCCGGCTGAAGGAGTTGCCGCCTAGCTGGTCCCGGCTTGACCACCTCCTGCGGCAGGAGACGCACTCGCGCGCGATGTAGTACTGGAGGCGCGGTCAGTCTGAGGCTGGCCGGCTACTCCACCAGCCGGCTCGGCGTCTTCACCCTCCTCCTCCTCCTCTTCGCCCTCGTCGCTGGAGTCGATCTCCTCCGCCGAGTCCTCACCGTACGCCGGGTCCAGCCCGAACCAATCTTCCGGCTGGGCGACTCCATTGTCGTCCACCTCGGGGGCGAAGACACTGGTGTCGGTGTAGTCGGCGATCGCCAAAGCCCGCCGAATGATGGCCGGCCGCGCCGGCTCCAGCTCCGTGTCGGCTTGCTGCCGCCAGGTAGCCAGCTGGTCCAGGTTCAGGCCGGGATACCAGGCCTTGACGAACTCCAGCGCCCGCCTGGCACCGGAGCGAGCCGCCGACGCCTTCCAAGCCTCGAAGCGGCCGACTGCTACCTCCAGCCAGTCGGCGGTCCGACTGGGGGTGCGAGGGACCGCTTGGCCGGGCCCCGGCACGCTGAAGCCGGCGGAGCAGCCGGTGAGCCGGCTGGATGCGAGCCTGGATCGCGACGAGCTATTCCTCCAGCGAGCGGCCGGCGGTTGGCGAGATCTCGAAGCCGGCCTGCCTCTTCGCTTGGCGACGGGCCTCGATGGCCTGGTTGGCGGCAGTCGAATAGCCAGGGAAATACTCTGCGCGAAGAAGAAAGGAAGAGAAGAACACCAAAATCAGAAAACAAGCCAAAGTGGCAGATGGCAAGAAAGGACGAAGAGATATACGGCTTACCGTCAACCCGATCCTCGATCTGGCCATAGCCGGAGACCAGAGTCTGCCTGGCCTCTGCCCAGCCGGCCGCCTCCGTCTCGAACTCGGCCTGGAGAGTGGCCTCGCGGTCCTGCGCCGCCTTCAGTGCCGCCTTGTGGCTTTCCTCCTGGTCGGCTAGCTTCTTGACCAGGCGGTCGCGCTCCTGCACCAAGGCGGCAAGCTCGACGTCCTTTGCACGAAGAGCAGTCTGGGACTCCCCCAGCTGTGCCCTCAGACTGGCGTTGGCCGCTGCAGAGATGGCAGAAGAGGAGGAACAATAAGAAATCGTCAAGGAAGATCCGAGCCAACTGCTCAGCAGTCGGCCCGAATCTCGGGGACTACACCCAGTGGGTGCGCTGACGCGCCCCCACATGAGATAAAGATCAAGTCACATACCTCGGCTCTCAGTAAGGTCGGCGGTCTTCTGAGTCAGCTCCCGAGCCTGGGAGTTGAAGGCGGCCGCTCGGAGGTTGTGGTAGTCCTGCAAGACGGACAGAAGACCGAAGTGAGAACAAAAACAGCAAAGACAAAATCTCCAAGAAGTTCCAAGCCGCCTGCTCAGCAGCCGACTCGGAACTCGGGGACTACACCCAGTGGGTGCGCTGACGCGCCCCCACGAGAGAAATCAAGATCAAGAAAGAACAAGATGGGAATACTAACCCGGATGGCTGCCCGCTTTGCGAGGAATTCGTCGGTGAACTGCCTCAGCGCCGCAGCTTGGCCTTGGAGCCGGGTCCGGACGTCTTGTGCGGCCACGTTCACCACGGCCGTCCCTCCGCCTGGTGTCCACCCCGAGGTAGCGCTGGCCGCCTCTGCATCTCGGGCCGACGAGCTAGAGCCTACGGCCGGCTGTGGCCCCGATGCGGCCTTCTGCGGCTCCGACGCGGCCTTCCCCGCACGCCGGCTTGGCGGAATCCGGACCGCCACCTCAGCCCTCGCGGCCGGCTCGCCCTCTGCCGACTGTGCGGGCGACGGCTCAGGCCGGCCGCCTTGGGCCGCCCCAGTTGGCGGGGTCGGCTCTGGCGCCTTCCCCAAGATGATGACGTCGTCGCCGCTTCCCCCCAGCCCTGGTTGGTCGCTGCTGGCTCCCCCTAGCGAGGGCTCCGTGTCCCCGGGCGCCATGGTGCGCAGGGGGGTGACCGTCAAAACCTCCCCTGCCGCCGCCGCCGCCTCAGCCTCTGCCTGGGTCCTGGCTGCGGCCTCGGCAAGTGCCTTCGCCGCCTCCTCCTCCCGAGCCGCCTGGGCGGCGGCCGCCTTTCGCGCCTCCGCCTCCCGTGCCTCCTGCTCCTCCCGCGCCTCCCGCGCGTTCCTTTCCGTCGCCTCCTGGAGGTCGGCGCGGGGGTCCACGCGGCGGGTGGTGCTCCCATAGCCCCTTGGCGACTCGATGACGGAGCCGGCAGCCGCCCGCTCAAGTGACAACGGAGCTCTGATCGTCGAAGAAAAAGACGAGAGTTCAAGAACCACCAAAGAGAAGAAAGAAAGAGAGTACACAGAGAAAGAGAACTTACGCCGACACGGTCTGCGGCTGCTTCACCACTTTGCGGAAGAGAGCCGCCTTCGCGGCCGCCTCTTCCCGCCTGGTGGCTGCCGCCCCGCCCCTGGGCTTCTTCGTTCGGCTGCCGAACAAGCCCTGGGCGGCGCGGCGCTTCTGGCCTCCACCACGAGCAGGCTGCGCGCCGGAGGAGCCCGCGCCGCGTCCGGACGCCGGCTGGCGGCGCGGGACGGCTTCGGCTTCATCCTCGTCCGGCCAGTCGTCGAAGGTAGCAGTGAACCCGGAGCCGCCTGCTTCGCCGCCGGCTTGGCCTCCGGCCGGCCCGACGGCGTCGTCCATATGGACCGCCCCCAGGTCGGGGTCCTCCAGGTCGTGTTCGGTCTGGTCGGGGACGAAGCGACGCTCCGCGTCTGACCCGCTGGCCGGCCGAAGCAGAGGGCTCTGTCGAAGAACAAGCCGACTAAGTCAGAGTCGGCCAAGAGATACTCGGCAACAAGGCTGAGAGAGAGAGAAAAAGAGACAAGGGGAGCGTACCATAGGCGGCGGATTGGCACGGCTATATGGCTCCTTGCCGAATTGCCACTCTTCGGAGAGTTGGCAGTTTGCGAGGTAGTTCACCATGTAGGCGACCTGGTGGCGCGGCATCTCCTTGGTGCACATTCGGCTCGGATCGAGCTGGCCGCTCATCTGACAGATCAGATGAGGCCGGCTTTGGAGCGGAAGAACCCGGCGCGTGACGAATGCGGCCAGGAGGTCGGGCCCCGTCTGGCCCTCCGACTGGACCATCATTCGCAGTCGGGCGAGGGCGGCGTTTCCTGCCTGCGACAGCGTCACAGCCCGGAAGGACCACTGGGGCAGCCTGCCTGCCGGTGGGCCGGCTACGTAGGCCGGCAGGTTGATGTAGTCGCCCCGCGGAGCGATGTTCCGCACGTAGAAGTATGACTTCTGCCACTTCTTCACCGATTGGATTAGCGTGATGACGGGGAAGGGGTTGTCGGCGCCCGATCTCCGCGACGCGATGAAGGCGCCAGTCTGAGCCGGCAAGCCCCGCATGCGCGTGCCTAGCTTCGACTGGAAGAGCTCCCCCCAGAGCTCAAGGGTGGGAAGGACGCCGAGATAGCCCTCGCACAGGGTGACGAAGGCGGATAGCAGCACCACCGCGTTGGGGGTGAGATGGTGCGGCTGGAGCTGATAGAATTCGAGCCAGGAGCGGAAGAAGGCGCTCACTGGCAGGCCGAAGCCGCGCAAGAAGTGCGAGCGGAAGACCACCCGCTCGCCCTCCTGCGGCCTCGGCGAGATCTCCTTCGCCGGCGCGAGGCGGACCTCCACTTTGTCCGCGCAGGGCAGCCGCCGCGTGTCGCGGAGGAAGTCGACGTGGTCGTCATGGACGATGGAGCCGTCCCAATCCCCGCCAAGCTGCTCTACGTGGGGAGGCATGGTGAGAGCTAGCACAGCGGCGGAGGAGCGTGCGGTGGAAGAGCGCGGCGGCGAGGCGCTGTCGCGAGAACGAGCGAGGGAAGAAGACGGTGGAAGTAGGAGGAGCGTGCGAGGGCCTGCCGCCCTCCACCTCCCCCTACTTATAGCCTCACGAGGCCGAAGAGGCCGGACGTGGGGGGGGGAGACGTGGGATTAACTGCGCCCACTAACCCCACATCTCGTGATTATTGCGCGTGAATGCGAGCTGAAACTGCCGCACGGAACGGGCGGGCGGTTTTGGGATACAAAGGATCCGTGCCCGGGCCGGGGCGCGGACGTGGCGGGCCCCCTCCCTGCGGCGACATCCCGTCACGCGCGTGGGCTGGCAGGCTTTCCGGCCACGTGGCTCGCCGACGGCCCGTGGCCGGCCCGCGGCCCGGTGCACGTGCCAGCGGGTTCCCGCCCTCCGACTCCAGAAGATTCCGACTCAGGCGGCGTGCCTGACCAAGGCCGGCTCCCAGCTGCCGGCTTGTCACGATAGGAAGCTGATCGAGCTTCTCAAACCCCACTCCACCTCGAAGCCCAATCAGCTTCGGGGACTACTGTCGGAGTAAATGGCCATGGGTAGCTTAACCGATTGCCCCTGGTTCTTCTGAAAAAATTATCAGGCCTTCGGGCCTCCAAGCACTCCGAGCATTGGGCCGCCTTCCCTGGCCGGCTACCACTGAAGCCGACTCCCGGAAGGCGGCCCCGCCTCACCAACTCCTCCCCAGGACGACTACGGGGTGGCCGACTCCAAGAAGCCGGCCAAGAAGGACGCCGACTCCTAGGAGCCGGCCGAGACCACAACCACTCCAAACCACTCCCACATAACGGCGATGTGACGGGGTGCGGCCACAGTGCGGCCCACTGCCCCCGAAGCCCGAGGCGGGCGTGGCTACAGGAGGCCGTACGGGACGGACGCCTCCCGTGCGGCTCGGCGCTGTAGCCATGTTGGCCTCGACGTCACCCACGACCGACTCCCGTACGGCCCGTGGGCGGCGGGCCCCTTCGGCCAGAGAGAGGCGTGAAGGCGGCCCGGCCTTCCCAAGTCGGCCAAGAGCGTAGCCGGCCTCCAGAAGCCGCCTACTCCCTTCCTCGAAGCAGGAGCCCCATTAAGGAGACAAGACGAGGTAAGGCTACAGTGATAGCCCCGGAGGCGGCTCACTGTAGCCACGCTTACCTCGACAAAGCCCTCGTCATCACAGGCGAGGCTACAGTAAGCAGCCGCCGACAAGACCCTAGGCGGTGGGGCCGGCCTGTCGACCGAGTAGCCGGTAGCCGGCGGGACCCACCAGCAAGCGGGACCCAGCAACCGGCGGAGAAGCCGGCGAGTGTAGACACTGACGGCTGGGGCCAGAACCCAGCCGGATTACCATTGTACCCCCGGTGGGTAGGCCTATATAAACCCCCCGGAGCACCCATGCAAAGGGTTCGCACCCAAGCACAGTTGGCCTCTAAGCATAGAGTTGCCCTCAAAGCTTAGCACACACACCATAGATAGAGAGAAGCAATAGCTAGCCTTGTTCTTCTTCTCCCTTGGTCTCAACAGCTCTAGGAGCGATTGTAGCTACCTTTTATCGATCTAGTGATCATGTGGAGACCCCGCAGAGCAGGACTAGGGGTGTTATCTCCTCGGAGAGCCCCGAACCTGGGTAAGATCCGCCGGCGTGCATGTCTTCGCCTCATCCCGTTTCCAGGCACCGGCGACGTTTTATTGGCTCCCACAATGATAAGCCATCCCTTGGCATATGTCGCACCAACCACCCGACAGTACTTACGCAGGGCCATAACGGGCGGTGCTATTGTTTGCCGTCGAGATTAGCTGCACCCCATGTCTTATAGTATTTCACATCATTTGTGCAATTGCAGTTTAACTTCTAACATTTACTGGTTGCCTACAGGTACACATGTCAGCGGCACTGATCCACGCTTCGACCCGGAGGAACACCTCGCCTCCACCATCACTGACTTGGGGCGGGCTCTGGCCAAGTTGAAGTGCCCCAGCAACTACCCCTCAGGACTTACCAAGTATGAACTGACCAGTTCAATCTTACCATTACTAGTTGCAATGCCTATGTTTTGTACGGTTGATGTATTTAGCATGCTGTAGTAAACAGGCCTAACACATCTTAGTTATTTTCCCTACCTTTTTATAGACAACTGGGCCATTCTCTGCTCTGGCAGCACTTCCCTTGTGATGTTTAACTCTGTCAATTGTATTTTTTTATCAGTACCAGTTTCAATGGCTATACTAGGTTGCCTGTAGTTAAACATGCCTTGTTATTTTCAGTACTATAGACGTGATGTTCAAGTATGAACTGTCCATCTCAATTTCACCAATAGCAGCTACAAACTTACAAAACATGACTTAGGATGCTGTTAAGTCTGTTGCAATTAACAGTTGTATCCATTTTTTAATCTATCCCTTTGCTACCGTCCTACTCAACGCAATGAAGATATACCAGAGATGCTGTCGTTTTATTTCCATTTGCTATTTTTGGTGGATGCTAACTCTATTGTAGTTAAAATGCCTTTCCATGTACTTACGCAGGGCCATAACGGACGATGCTGTTGTTTGCCGTCGAGGTTAGCTGCATCCCATGTCTTACGATATTTTACATCATTTGTGCAATTGCAGTTTAGCTTCTAACATTACTTCCTTCTTGTAGGTACACATGTCAGTAGCACTGATCCACGCTTCGACTCGGAGGAACACCTCGCCTCCGCTGCGGCCGACTTGGGGCGGGCTCTTGCCCATATGAAGTGCCCTCGCAACTACCCCTCAGGACTTACCAAGTATGAACTGACCAGTTGAATCTTACCAATACCAGTTGCAGTGGCCATGTTTTGTACGGTTGATGTATTAAGCATGTTGTAGTAAACACGCCTAACCCGTCTTATCTATTTTCCCTACCTTTTTATAGACAACATGGCCATTCTCCGCTCTAGCAGGACCTGCCTTGTGATGTTTAACTCTGTCAATTTCATTTCTATCAGTATCAGTTTCAATGGCTATACTAGGTTGTCTGTAGTGAAACATGCCTGTTGTAGTAAACAATTCTATCCACTTTTTAATCCGTCCCTTTGCTACCGTGCTAATCTTTCACAATGAAGATACCACTACAGATGCTGTCGTTTTATTACCATTTGCTATTTTTTGTGGATGTTAACCTTGTTGTAGTTAACATTGCCTTTCCATGTACTTATGCAGGCCTACAATGGGCCATGTTGTTGTTTGCCGTTGAGGGTAGCTGCATCCCATGTCTTATACACCATCTGTTCCTAAATATAAGTATTTTTTAGAGATTTCAATCTAGACTACACACGGAGCAAAATGAGTGAATCCACATTCTAATCTAAATTATGTGTATATACATCTGTATGTAGTTCATATTGAAATCTCTAAAAATACTTGTACTTGGAACGGAGGTAGTTGTATTTTACACCATTTGTGCAATCGCAGTTAAGCTTCTAACACTTACTTGTTGCCTATAGGTACACTAGTAGACTGCCCGTGCATTGCCACGGGCAATAAACATATAAGTTTTTATTTATTCTAGTAGAATGCTCGTGCGTTGTCACGGGCATTTTAAATCTTTGCTGGTATTATATATAACATAACCATAATGCATGTCAAATTCTGCATGTACAAAAAAGATAACCAATAATAGTAGGAAAATAATTAAAATCGAGTTCACTTGCAATGATAAGTTGATAAAAAATGTAATGTGATGATGTATACATAGCAAGCGATGAAGCAACTAATAATCGGTTATAAATCAAGATCTACTTAATGCACTTAAGATATTCTATTACAATATTAGGAATGTGGTCTTTAGCTTCATCCTCACCATACTTGAGCAACTCTAATAAAACTTTCCTTCCCCAACTCATAACCATCTTGCACAAATAACATATGTAATTAACACGAATATTTGACGTTGACTATCTAAAAATGTGCTATGGAGAATATTGTGCAAACCGGACTTCTTTACCGTTCCATGGGAGCATAAAATCAAAAACAAAATAGCCAGACATATCCCTACTTGAATAAATTAATAAAAAATATGTTACAATTCTCTAGAGCAAACTGCTGATTTCCCCTTTCATGTAAAAAAGTACTAATTTTTCTAAAAATAAAATGCAACCAACCTCCTTTTTCATTCCTTATCTTGAAAAGAAATATCATAAAAAGGAAGAATAGGTCACCCCTCTCACTCTCTCACTACATGGGCGAAAGCCGTCACTCACATCTCACTCTCCCAACACAGGGTGGCGCCGCCACCTCTCCCCGCCACAGTGTCACCGCCGCCATATCTCCCTGCGTGGCTTGGATCTGCCGCCTCCCCTCCACGCTCAGCACCGCCTCCCATCCCCTCCACCATGATGTCGTCCGTCCCCTCCACTCCCCACTACAGTTTACAATTTTGGTCAGATCTGGTTAAAAACCATGAGCACATCTGGCGCAGTGAGCAGCAGGATTCGTCCACCAACCAGGAGGTGCAGAAGGGTCGCCCCACCACTTATCTCTAGCTCTCCTCTTGGCTGGAGCTGTGATCACACGGTCCGCACCCCATTTCCTAGCGTTGTGGTGTCTTTGTAAATTACGCCCTCTATAACAAAATATCAAAAAAATTAAGACATTTTTTTGTTCAGTTAGAAATGGTTTGAAGAGGTTTCTTTTTTGAAATGGAGGCAAAAGCTTTGCCTCATCTCATTAATAAAAAAGCAGAGTTGTCCGGTTAATTTGCAGAAAACTGGACGAATACCGGCACAACGACCCACACAGTGCCACATCGGCCGACCTCGCTACCCACATGAAGACACACAAGCCACCGAGAGGAAAAGCCTTGTCAAGGTTGCCTTCCAGCATCATCATTATCACTCCTCCGCGAGCCAGCGACTCTGACTTCACCTTTGAAGACCACCAACAAAGCCTTTGCCGCACCAGACATCGGCACCCATGTCGGCCCATGCCAAACAGTCGACCACCCGCATGAAGACCAGACAACTCCAACTTGAGCAACGAGCCAAGTAGGAGAAAAGCGTCGAGCAGGCCCCGACAACTGAACACCAATCCCGTGCCATCGTCACCGCAGAGGCTCCTCCTCCGCCGCTCCGACTCCACAAAGACACGGTGATGCATAGGGACCCCTCGAACAACGGGAGGACACCGACTATTAAGACTTAGCTATAGACCAGCTCCGCTCGCAACCGCCATTGTTGCCAACAAGGAGACCACGCCCCACAGACCCAGGGTAACCACCCCAGCATCCCCGCAGCAAACAACAGTAGAAATCACAAACCAAACTCAAAGACGATGCCTTCAGAAAAGGACCACGACACAAGAGCGCCACCACCGCCAGCTCCAAGGATACCTGGAACACGGGTTTCCCCGGAGTTCGAGATAGGAGGGCATAGGTACTCGGACCACGACGCCTCCAAGGAGGTTTGCGGCGCTCGCAAGCATCGCCGTCGTTGGCTCCGGCAAGGCAGGAGCAAGGATTCTGCCCTAGGAAGCCAAAGTACCAACCCCTCGGAACGGTTGATGAGAGCCACCGGCTGCCTGAACCACAACCCACCGCATCACCACCGGAGCCAAGACCAGCCCCATAGCCAGAGCAACCCCGCCGCCAGCACAAGCACCATGCGGAACCAACCAGTCGGGCACCACAAAAGCCACCATGGGAGCCAGATCCGACCACGTCGAGCTAGATCCGACAGTCTCGTGCACCAAAAGCTACAACCAAATCTCAGAGAGAATCTAGCATCCATGTCGGTACCGGTGGTTGCCACCACCCGGACCACGCAGAGACGATGAGGTGCGTCGCTGCAGAGGCCCCGCAGCAGTCAGATCCGGCCAGACCACGAGCACCAGCGTCCAACGTGCGCTTCCGGGCCTCAGCACGCGCTGACATGTGACGCCGAGGGCCGAAAAATACATTGCCCAACACACAAGACCACGTCAGGGTCCCGGGTTGGGCGCCGCCACACCGCCGGACGCCGCACTCCTAGCTCCAGTCGCTGAGCTGCCCAGGCAACCTCTGCGGCCGGCAACCACCACTCCGGCCATCCCCGTAGGGAGATCCGGGGCCGCCGCCTCAGAGACCATCTTCGCCGATAGCGATGCGACCTCCAGGGCAGTCACGCCGCATTTGCATGAGCAGGCCCGCCACAGCCAGCCACCGCACGGGCAGTAACTGAAAGGAGTAGTACTGATTGGTATGAACTGTACCGTTGCATAGTGTACATTGTTTGAAAATCAGTGTATGTGGTTTGAAATTCCAACATATTAATCCTTTATTGTTGCTAGAGTAGTGTTGTAGTACTGCAACTATAATAAACATAAATGAAAATGTAGTTGGGTTTAGCAGATGAATCTTTTCATTTTAGCATATTATTATTTTCTGATGATTCTCAAATGGAGTAGTGCTTAGCAGATGATTTTTTCAGTTTAGGAGTACTGTAGATGGAGTAGATGATTCTTTGATGCATTTGCTTGGAGTACTCTAGTGTAGAGATGCATTTGCAGAGTACTCCAGTGTAGAGTGTTAGAATTAATGGGCTAGGCCCATAGCAATTTCTGAAATCTCAAAGCCCATGTGTAAAATGGCAAGTGGTGGTGCTAAGTTTAGTCCCACCTTGGAAGTTGAAGAAGAGTTGGACCTCTTTATATAGTGGGTTCTCTCCACCACTCTAAGTGGTGTGTGAGAAGAGAAAGGGAAAACCACACGCGCGCGCTCGCTCGCCTCGCCTCGCCGGGCCGGGCCGGGCCGGGCCGTGGCGAGGCGGCGCGTACATGCGACATGCGCGTGAATGGTCCGTCTCCTTGCAGGAGCGCAGCTTCCTTTTGCCGTTTTATTTTTATGTCTTGGTAGACAAGTTTTTGATTTCTTGTCCGGTAAGTATACGAATTAGAAACCGAGTCGGTTTGGGATTGTGGTCGCGACACAATACCGCCTCTGGTCCTAATATATATATACAGCTACCGGCTGCGGCCAGAGACACACCGAAAAACACCTAGGGTTTTGCCTCATCTCACAACTTGCGCCGCCATCGTAGTCTACTCCATCCCAAACGCCGGCATGCATCGGCGCGTGGGAGAGCAGGTCTCCGAAACCGTTCGTCTTTGCGATCCTGCACCGGGAGAGGACGAATTAGGTTTTTGGGAAGCGCTGTGCGCGACTGCTCAAATTTGTCATCACGGGTCGTCTTCCGTCCAAGTCGGGCGGTGCTACTCATCGTCGTATTGATCGCCGTCAGCAACAGATCGTCGCCAACATCGTCATCAACACTGTCGCACCCATAATAGCTAACGATCAGTACGTCCAACATCCTCTGTTCATGTCTGTTTCTACAGCTATTGTTACGTGTTTGCTGCTGTTATGCATGTCTTGCTGTTCTTCTAGTTTGCTAGATTATTGCATGCTAGTATCTCTTCTAGTCATGAATTATTTACTGGAATTAATCATGAACTTGCCTAATATTCCAACATAGAGATGCATGTGCTTGGAGTATTTTGGTTAGCATGTTGTTGATGATGCAGTAGTTAGAGTACTTAATATGATGCTGAACTGGAGTAGATGATGCAGTAGTAATAGATGATGAAAAATTGTACTCTTACAGAGAATTGGGAGCTGCAAATGCAAAAAAACATCTCATATTTTGTTGCTGAGGGAGTAGTATGTAGTTTTTTTTCCTGTAAAATTCTATAGCCGTTTACTCTTTGAGCTAAATAAAAAGTTGCTGGAGTTCGGTCCTACACTCACCATATGAACATATATCTTCAAGCTGAACCACCTAATTTAGTGATTATACATTATGTGGTCAAGATGTCTTGTGCATGTACATTTAGATTTAATTTGGCCACAAGAAATTGTTTTGAATTTTGCCTGGTCTATTATGGAGCTGGACATTCCTGTTACTGTCTCCTGACTTATCTAATTTGTACTTATGTTCAGATGGCCCTGTTTAATTTGATTAGTTTTGCAGGTACCCATAAAATGGTGAGAAGTTCGTGATATAGTGTGGAAAGCAAATATTGCTCACACAGACCTTTCAAAATGAAGTCTGACCGGAAATGAATGATTGATGCAGGCGAACAAAATTAAGTTTTGAGGTACACATTTGAGCACCATGCCCTGCCAAGCTTCACATATTTTTGATTGTAAGCTTTACTTTTGTGATTCATCTCTTCTACTATATGACAGATGCGAAACATCAAGGATAACATTCTAAACAATTTTGGTCTATATTATTGTATGAAAGCATCCTATATGTAATTAAAAAAATAGGGACAAAAATTAAAAAGCATGACATAGACATACTGTTCATACAAGTTTAGTATGGAATAGCTCCAAAAAAAATCTAACATTAGTCTGAGATCCGTAATATTAAAGAGGGGAATTTCCTTTGATTTAGTATTTTTTGGTATTACCGACCCACACCACAATGTCAATTTATTTCTTCACTGAATTAATAAACATTATTTTATACTTAGTAAAAGTCAAAATGCACATAATAAGTGGAGTAAATAATATGTATGACCAGGGCTTGTTTTACCTTTTTTCTTGTATGGTACATTTCTCGTCGTTTAGCGTCTATCTTATCCCTTTGTTCTTATGATGGTACATAATCGGAGCATCTTCCTTTTCTTACGATGGTACATAATCGTTTAGCGACCTCTGTTTTAGGAGCAAAAGTTACACATGTTTGATCAAATAAAAAACGGAACCAAAACAAGGCAAGCACACACATGACAAGGTGGTGAATCGCAAGACACGTATGGTACAGAGTAACATACCTGAGCCCCTACGGGAATGCATGTCAACGTGAGAGATATCACCAAGAGGGCTTCGTTGCAAATTCGTGGCATTCCCTAGTGCCAGTGTGACGCCTTTTGAATTTCCATTGTGAGGTCCTTTTGATTTGCTGCTTGTTGCCAGCACTGTTTGGTAGCAAGTACACATGCTCGATGAATTAAAGTACGGCCAAAACAAAGCAAGTATGGAGCTAACAAAATGAAGAACATCAATTGGACGCCATTGAAACATATACAATACAAGCCTTAGTTTCACTGAGGCGTAGCCATACCTACACTAATCGCATCACTATGATCAACACTCGAGACATGAACTTCAGTGTGTGGGTGGGTTTCATGCACTTCTGTTCCTATGTGGTTGTCTGCGTGTTTCCAGGAAATATACTTGATTAATTTAGAGTATCGTAAGACACATGTAAAACTCCACCTATGTTGTCTCAACATAGCCGGTCCCAAGTCCGGGTAAATGAGGAGGGTCGTGATAGGCTTGGCGAGCCAACGTAAAAACTCAGCCACTTTTATGGAGATGAAACCTAAAAGATTTTCGTTGGGGCGTAACCCTCTCAGCGACGCGCTACATCGGAACCAGGGTGTGGTGGAAAATGGGCAAGGGCCGGGCCGTCACCCCCAAGGTGGCGCGCCGTATCTTGATCCGGATACGGTGGCAAGTGAGCGAGGATCGGGTCGTCGCATCCTTAGTGGCGCGCTACATCGGCGCCCGGATGTAGTGGAAAATGGGCAAGGGTCTTTGCATTTGACTCGACGAGTGCGAAGGGTAAGGAAGCTAGCCGAACCTAGGAGGATTCGCTTAGGTAGCTGGAACGTAGGGTCTCTAACAGGGAAGCTTCGGGAGCTAGTTGATGCAGCGGTGAGGAGAGGTGTTGATATCCTTTGCGTCCAAGAAACCAAATGGAGAGGATAGAAGGCGAAGGAGGTAGAGATACCGGCTTCAAGCTGTGGTACACGGGGACTGGTGCAAACATAAATGGCGTAGGCATCTTGATCAACAAGAGCCTCAAGTATGGAGTGGTAGACGTGAAGAGACGTGGGGACCGGATTATCCTGGTCAAGCTGCTAGTGGAGGACTTGGTGTCGGTGTCAAAACCGGCGGATCTCGGGTAGGGGGTCCCGAACTGTGCGTCTAAGGCGGATGGTAACAGGAGGCGGGGGACATGATGTTTACCCAGGTTCGGGCCCTCTCGATGGAGGTAATACCCTACTTCCTACTTGATTGATCTTGATGATATGAGTATTACAAGAGTTCATTTACCACGAGATCGTAGAGGCTAAACCCTCGAAGCTAGCCTATGGTATGATTGTTGTTGTCCTACGGACTAAAACCCTCCGGTTTATATAGCCACCGGAGGGGGCTAGGGTTACACAGAGTCGGTTACAAAGGAGGAGATCTACATATCCGTATCGCCAAGCTTGCTTTCCACGCCAAGGAGTGTCCCACCCGGACACGGGACAAAGTCTTCAATCTTGTATCATCATAGTTCAACAGTGCGGCCAAAGGACATAGTCCGGCTGTCCGAGGACCCCCTAATCCAGGACTCCCTCAGTAGCCCTTGAACCAGGCTTCAATGACAATGAGTCCGGCGCGCAGATTGTCTTCGGCATTGCAAGGCGGGTTCTTCCTCCGAATACTCCATAGAAGATTTTGAACACAAGGATAGTGTCTGGCTCTGCAAAACAAATTCCACATACCACCGTAGAGAGAATAATATTTCCACAAATCTAATCTGCTGACACATTCTGCAGCATGACATCACACCACGGCCCGGTCATTATTCGAACCGTTTTTCACAACCAGCCACTGCACATATTGCGAGGCGGTTTTCTTGGCACGTCTTGTCGAAGCAGAGATCGTGTCCTCTTATCACGGGATTCTCATCAATACGGGTGTGGGTAACCCAACCGTGCCCGCTGGTATGACTCCTCGATTTTAGGCAAGTTCCAGACGGTCGTGCAGAGGGCGCTTGATATTTACCCTCTTTTTAAAGGGGTCAAGGCCTGTCCTTTTCTTCTTGCGCTCGATCTTTCCTTTCTCCCACCTCGAATTCCAGCACCCAAGGCGGAGGCCAAGCGCTTCGGACCTTCAATCATGTCCGGATCGAACCTTCAAGGCCGGTGGGTGGCCTCCTCTGTCACAGAGGAGGACATCAAGAAGCTAGGAGAAGCCAGGTATCGGGCCGCCGAAATCTCGCACAGGCTGCCTGCTCAAGGGCAGGTCATCCCCACTCCCGAACCTAACGAGAGCGTCGTATTTGTTTCCCACTTCCTTCGAGGGCTGGGCTTTAGTCTTGATCCCTTTGTTAGAGGGCTTATGTTCTATTACGGGCTCGATTTCCATGATCTGGCTCCGGATTCCATCCTTCACATCTCGTCGTTTATCGTCGTGTGTGAGGCCTTCGTCCGCATCACCCCACACTTCGGCTTATAGCTCAAGACCTTCAATGTGAAGCCGAAGTTGATCGATGGGCAACACGCAGAGTGCAGAGGCGCCATATAAAGCAAAGGCGTCGATGCTCCATGGCCAAAGGGATCCTTCCCCGAGATGTCCAACTTATGGCAGCGGGAGTGGTTTTACATCACGACTCCCTGAAGTACTAAGTGGGTAGTTGCCCCTGCCTTCTGTTCGGGCCCCCCCGCCACAACTGGCATCATGGGTCAACAAGGGGCTGGATTGGGGGCCGGCTAATGACGTGCCGACATTGCAGAGTCGCAGCCGGGATCTCCTCAAGAGAGATGTCAGCCTTGTCAAAGTAATGCAAGTCATGCTAGTTCGCCGGGTCCTGCCATGCCAACGTCGATCTCTCCGCATGTGCGAGTTCAAGCCGGAAGGACCGCGATCCATTCAGCAATTCTTCGGCGTGACGCTCGAAGAGATATACAGATTGTTCTTCGGATCACGAATAAAGTGTCCGGACACCACCGAGGATGCGGGCCTAAACTGCAATCGTCGAGACACCCAAGTAAGTAACTCTTCGGCCGAACATACTATCTCTTTATTTATCACAACATCATTCTGAAAGGTTGGTCTTTGACCAGGACTGGATAAAAAGGCGAAGATGATCAGGTGTCCGGCCCCCCTTCCCGAAGGCTCAGCGGATCCTGTACTAGCCAGGATGCGTGAGCTTGCGCCTTATCAAGCGCCATCAGGGGAAGATAAAGGGAGGAATAAAGAAGAAGAAAGCGGGCCTCACTCATTATGCATCCAAACCGGGGGAATTAGTGCCTCCGTGAAGGAGGATAACAGGGAAGAAGAATCTAAAATTCCCTCTCCCCAGGGAAGGAAGAGGACCGCCTCTGAAGACTTGGAAACAATGGTCTCCAAACGAGGGAAGAAACCTTTGTGAGGGGGCCTTGCCCCGGAGGGCATCCTTACCGCACAGTGCCCGCAAGGGGACCAGCCCTCCACCGAGCTGTAAGTAAACAAAAGTACTTTATAGTAAATATATCCTACTTTATTTCTGAGGACAATAACCGAGACGTATGTCTTGTAGTTCGGATCATAGCCCTTCTCGACAGAGTTCGTCTTTGGGGGATCTTCTTCCGGAGATGATGGAGAGCGAAACGCCTCCCCATGCCTCCCCGCCTCATGAGGCGGACGACCCAGAGGTGTCGTCATGAAGGATTTCTCCTGATCCACCAAGGCCAGAAGGTGACCCTTCGGCCTCCCGAAGTCCGGAGTATTCGGCTCCTAAGGGGAGCAATAGAAAGAGTCCGGAGCTGTTCGGTGCGCGACCAGGCGCACTGATGAATCTTCTGGAGCAAGCGGCTATCTCAGAAGCACATCGTACATTAATGGGTACGGTGGTTGAGAGGATTTCATCCGCCGAAAGTGGGTTGCATGAAGCTTTTATGAGCCTGTTGAGAGGCTTTGAGGTACGCAAAGTAATATGTATATTTTTGACGGTACCGCACACGCTAGGTGTGCCCTATGCAGATAGTAGCCCCTGAGACTCTGGTTGCTGTCGAAAAAGGCGGCAAACAGAGGATCATAGTCCCAGTTGATGATCATGCCGCTTTCATGTGCAGGCGGCTGAGGGTCCGGTGGCTAGCCGGACTGGTGAGTTTGCCGAACTGAAGCGGCATCTTGATGCGGCGGATGCCGATATTGTGCTTGTAAACAGGCGGCTTGACGAGGCACAGGGTATGTATTCTCCGGTGATCAACATATATTAAGAGGAGCATGATGCTAGTATCTATAATATGATGTGACTGCAGATGGAGCTGCCGCCGTGGAGACCCTTCGGGCAGAACTTGCCCGAGCCAAGGAACAAGCCAGGAGGAGTGAAGCGGCCGCCCTAAAGGCGGCCAAAGAGTTAAGAGCCGAACAGGCTGCACATTGCCAGAGCAAAGAGAAAATAGCCAAGATGGCTATTGAGTTGAAAGATGCCGCCGACCGTTATGAACTTCTTGAAAGGGAAAGTCAAACGAAGACCGCGGACCTGGAGAAAGCCACGGTAGCAGCCAAGGAAACCCGCTCTAAAATCAGAACGGTGAAGGAGGAGCTACATCAAGACGGAGATATCACGGCTGGGAAGCCCTTTTTGTTGCGGACGAAGTTCGGAGATCCTAAGTATGCCCTTCTAGATCAATTATGAAGTTCTGCGGACGCGTACTTGGATTTGGCAGCGAGTGCTGCTGATGCGACCAAGTTTTTCAACGATAAAAAAGATCACGAAGTGGAAAAGTTGTTCTGGTCACAGTTCAATGCTCCAGCGCGTCCGCTGCTGTTAAATGAGCAAATGGCTGAGTGGGTCGAGCTCCATAGGTTGTCCGGACTTGCCATGAGGTCTGTCGTGGATCATCTATGGCCGGAAGGACCAAGGCCAAATAGTGATTTTGGTCTAGTGCAACGATTCCTTGGTGCTGTGCCGCATATCGACGCTGTAAAGAGGTCGGCGTGCATAGAGGGTGCGCGGATGGCTCTTGCCCGTGTCAAGACATACTGGGCAGAGATGTGGGCCACCGCTATTGCAACCTAGAATCCGGCCGTAGGCCAGGTTTCGGCCGAGCACTATTTTGAAGAAGTCCTAGAAGGTGCTCGTTTAATAGAGGCTAAGTGCTCGAAGAGTGTCATGTTCGAGTGACATGTATCCCGTTTGTAAGAACAATGCTATTTGAACTATAAAGGCTGTGTTTATACTTTTGCCTGAAAGTATTATGATGCCTCCTGTGCGGCCGTTTATGTATATATATATATATATATATATATATATATATATATATATAACCTGAAAGTTTGCAGTCTTCGGCTTCAACCCCCACGCATATAATGCGGGGGTGTTCGCAAAAGCACATGTTCACACTTGATCCAACATCTTGGTCCATTAAGGAGGTGGTAGCGCGGCGAACGAGGCAATCGGACTATATTGCTCTAACACTTTTACTTAACCATAGGAGTTTGACAGTGGGGCTACTATATATCCCATGGTATTTCCGCGCTCATCCGAGTACGGGGCACGTACGTGTGACGCCCACGATGCGGCTATATTTCCCACGTGTCGAGGCACGACTTAGAGGCATAACC